>NC_048305.1:109116987-109171505 GCF_013100865.1 Trachemys scripta elegans | reverse complement strand
GGGGGGGGGGCAGTCAGGGGACAGGCAGCGGTTGGATAGGCATGGGAGTCCCAGGGGTTTGTCAGGGGACAGGTAGGGGGTGGGGTCCTGGGAGGCAGTTGGGGGGGGTCTCAGGAGGGGGCAGTTGGGGACAAGGACCAGTGGGGCTTAGATAGGGGGTGGGGTCCTGGGGGGGCAGTTGGGGCAGGGGTCCCAGGAGGGGGTGATCAGGGGACAGGGAGCAGGAGGGTTGGATGGGTTGGGGTTTCTGTGGGGGGCAGTCGGAGGGAGTGGATGGGGGCAGGGTGGGGCTACCCTCCCTCCCCGTGGAGTGTCCTATTTTTTGAATGTTAAAATATTATGGAATCCCTACTCACAGTGCAGCTCTCCATTCACTGCAGGCTGCAGCATGAGGTCTCAGCTTCCTCACTCCCTCCCCCTTTCCTGTTGGTAGTGGCCAAGGGAATGCTGGGAAATGTAGTTCTTTCCCTGCTCCAGGGCTGGCTCTATAGGCAGGGAGCTAACCAAGGAACTACAGCTCCCAGGGCCCCCTGTTGGTTCTCAGCTCCCATGCTGGATCCCTGCCACCCCTGCAAATGGGCTGCCCCAAGCACGTGCTTGCTTTGCTGGTGCCTAGAGCCGCCTCTGATCTCCAGTAAAGGACCTGGGAGGCATCCTTTTGCTGTACAAAGAAAGCAGAGAGAGGAAGTGATGCAAATGCTGTTATAATTATTTATTAAATTATAAAACCTTTCCAGATATTTTTAAACTGTGTGAGCAAGTCTTGGAAGATATGCTGTGCGGTGGTGATTTTTTTCTTTAGCGGGGCTGTGGTAAGCAGCTGAGTGAGTTTGCTCTCATCCTTACTCTCTAACTGAAGTCAGTTCTTGACACAGGGTTGCTCCCTGGAACTAGTCACTGACATTTAGGCTGAGATTGCCTGTGTGGTCTTTATGACCACCCTTGTTCCAGTACTGCTGTAGGTGTGTAAATAAAACAAGTTGCCACAGTATACCCAGACTCTACACTGATGATTTCTCCTCCAATAAAAAGTTGACCTGCAAGGCACTAACTTCTATCATAGCTCAGCAGTGCAGCAACAGTAGTTCTATAGGTGGTTTAAAAACAAAAATAAAAAAATAGAAGGGACATTGCTCTGAAAAGACAGTTAATTTAATAGGGAATAATTTCTATAAAACTCTATAGAACCCTATTTGCTTCATAACAATTACATGTTATAGGACCTTTTCACCATGGTAAAAATTAATTACCTGTAAGACTCCTACTGTCCTTCCTGAAAAGAAGTTGGCTATTCTTTGCAATTTAGTTTATCGGCATTGGCTGCTTTCTTTCTTGAGGACTATTAAATTGCATGATTTCATACTTATTTTTCCCAGTCTTTCTTTAAGACTATGTAGACACTGATCCTGCAAACAGTCACACATGTGCTTAATGTTGTGCACACATGTAGTCTCGTTGATTGCACATGTGTGCAAAGTTAAATGTTTTACATTATCAAGGCCTTACTGTATTCTGTACTGGCCAAAAACTAATAATTTGACCTCTACCTCAGCATTCTGACCAAAGCTTCATCCCCAAAACATCCATGTTTGTTAGTGAAAAAATGTATCTCTTTCATCTTCTGGAATAATACACTGGTCAAACATGGGTTTCTCTGCTCAACATCTAAATTATTAAATCTCCTTTCTCAGTCCCTCCTGCCAACTCCCCTGGTAACAAAAGCATTTACTTAAATGTGTTGACTTCCTCCCAGTGCATGCAGAAAAGAAAGGGGGGTCGTTTAAGCTTTTAAGTGCGAAAACAAAATGTACTGTACCTCTTGTAATGGGGAACAATCAAATGTCCATATGCTTAAGTATGGCACAGTGTTAAAGAGACATTGATATATTATCACCCAGAGTAGGAAGCAATCTGAAGATGTAACGAAGCTTAACCATTAGCAGCTCTGTACACGTAGCAGCAAATATCTTGCTCGGCGAGTCTTTTGTTAGCACAGTATCAAGATTAAAGGAGTTTTTTGCATCCTGCCACTTCCTTTAAAAAGCAAAACAAACAATTGCTTAACAGATAGGATATTCTTTCATTGATCACGTGTATGATTTATTATGCTAATAAATCCAATTTCATTGAAACACATATTATTCCAAACAAAGTGAGACAAAGGCTGAATTTAGGTCATTATATGTCTGGAACCCATCATAGAAATAAAATAATTAGAGAATGATTAATCTTCTCAGTTATTATGAAAAAGTGTAAAATCTAAACTATACCCCCCCAAAATTAAATAACAGGCAAATTGCAGCATACACTTATTTTTTAATATCAAATATTCCAGTGGTATGATGATAAATGTTCTTCCTTAATAATACAATGAATGTAGAAATTGCTAACGCCACCTAAAGTGTTGACCTGAAAATGAATCTGAACCATTTCTCTTATTTCAAATAATAGCACAATAGGGAAAAATAAATAGTTTTATTGGTTTGTTTTAATCATTTTAAGTTATTTGTAAACACAATTTTGTTTGATTTGATTTCTCATCTGTGTTGTGTTTTGTAGAAAATTTTCTACTTTTAAATTAATAATTGTAAGCAGGGTCTGAATGAGTTCTCTCCTGACTTCTAGCTGAGAAGGGGAGAGACTTAAGGAGCAAACTGTATTTACATAAACACATCTACTCTGCCTAGATATCCAGCAGATAGAGCGGTGCTGTTCAAAGTGATCAATTTTGGCGGGTGTTGAGTTACAAATCACTTTTTAGTATTGAATGCAGGGGTAGTGAAATGTTAACAATGTTGTCTTTATTGTATGAATAAAGGGGAGCAGAACTGTGCTTAACCTATCCCAAATGAGGGGATCACCCTCGGCTGAAAGTACCTTGTTAAACCAAGGGCTTGAATGTCAGACCTTGTGAAAGTAAGAGGACTGGGTACAGGTGTCCCAGAAGAAGTGGACCCTCCCTAAGGATCCTTGGTCTGGTTTAACCTGTTCCTCCCCACTGTTCAAAGATAGAGCTAAATAGGCTTGACTAGAAGCCTTTTGTTATTTTAAGTGCTCAAAAGAGCTGACAATCACTTGTGGTGGGACAGCATTTCTGTCCAGCCAAAGAGCAGAAAATCACTGAGAGCTGGATGAAACCTCAAGAGGCTAAATGCAGAGGTCACAGCAGAGAGGCAGGTGGCAGAAGGTGACTGGCGAGTGGAATGGTGGCTGGTGAGGCGGCAAGAGGAGCAGAATGAGGAACTGTGGCTGGCGGGACAGCCAGCCAGAGCAAGTGCTTAGATGGCAGAACAAGCAAGGTGTCTTCTTCCCTAGGTGGGAGGTGAACTGACTCAGCTGTACCTCTGAACCCTGCATCCTCACTGACCAAGGACACCCACTGTGAGTGGGATATGGTGAGGGAGCAGAGAGAGGCACAGAAAATGAACTTTTGGTTGTGGAACTCAAGAACATGAGGCAGAAGGCACTTCCCCATCCACTCTGAAGACGTCCATGCAGTGTGCAGCAGCAGTCAAAAAAAGCAAACAGGATGTTAGGAATCATTAAAAAGGGGATAGAGAATAAGGCTTGGTCTACACTAAACCCCCAAATCGAACTAAGGTACGCAACTTCAGCTACGTGAATAACGTAGCTGAAGTCGACATACCTTAGTTCGAACTTACCCCCGTCCAGACCCGGCAGGCAGGCTCCCCCGTCGACTCCGCGTACTCCTCGCGGCGAGCAGGATTACCGGAGTCGACGGGGAGCACTTCTGAGTTCGATTTATCGCGTCCAGACTAGACGCGATAAATCGAACCCAGAAGTTCGATTGCCTGCCGCCGAACCAGCGCGGTAAGTATAGACAAGCCCTAAGACTGAGAATATATTATTGCCTTTATATAAATCGATGGTACGCCCTCATCTCGAATACTGCATACAGATATGGTCTCCTCATCTCAAAAAAGATATACTGGCATTAGAAAAGGTTCAGAGAAGGGCAACTAAAATGATTAGGGGTTTGGAACGGGTCCCATATGAGAAGAGATTAAAGAGGCTAGGACTTTTCAGCTTGGAAAAGAGGAGACTAAGGGGGGATCTGATAGAGGTATATAAAATCATGAGTGGTGTGGAGAAAGTGAATAAGGAAAATTTATTTACTTGTTCCCATAATATAAGAACTAAGGGCCACCAAATTAAAGTAATGGGCAGCAAGTTTAAAACAAATAAAAGGAAGTTCTTCTTCACATAGCGCACAGTCAACCTGTGGAACTCCTTGCCTGAGGAGGTTGTGAAGGCTAGGACTATAACAGGGTTTAAAAGAGAACTAGATAAATTCATGGAGGTTAAGTCCATTAATGGCTATTTGCCAGGATGGGTAAAGAATGGTGTCCCTAGCCTCTGTTTGTCAGAGGATGGAGATGGATAGCAGGAGAGAGATCACTTGATCATTACCTGTTAAGTTCACTTCCTCTGGGGCACCTGGCATTGGTCACTGTCGGCAGACAGGATACTGGCATGGAAGGACCTTTGGTCTGACCCAGCACAGTCATTCTTATGTTCTTAAAGTATTGCCCCTCAAAAGTGTCAGGGGTGGTGTGAAATTTTCCCAGGTTACTGGGTCGGGGCTCGAGCCAGTTCTGTGTTCTACTGTTGTAAAGGAACCGCTATTACTGAATCCAGCCCTGGTTGCTGCGGCTCCACCTGGCAGAAGGGTTATATAATACTAATAATTTAAATGTACATAAGCCTACAGCTGTTTGGGAAAAAAGGCAGATAAAATTCATGAACATTTTGATAATTTTTTTTTTTTGCTTAAATTTGAAATTTCTATGAAACATTGGGGAAAATCATTTTGATATTGAAAATTTTGATCAGCCTCACGGAACACTTTAAAAAATCATGCATTTCAAAGCACTATTAATATTAATTCCATTTTACATATGGGGAAACTGAGGTACAGCTATGTAGAGTAACTTGCCCCATGTCATGGAGTGAGTTAATGGCAGAGCCAAGAGGCATCTAACATACAATGTATACATGTGGTTGCAATTCTAATGCTACTGTTGTGCTATGGTGAACACGTGATACTTCGCATAAAAACTTTGTTTGCACTTTACAGTACAGTGGAAGTGTAATTACACTATGTGATTATGCATTTTGAATATGCATTTTTAATAACTAAATACCAGTTCTTCATATAACCAGAAAGTTCACTACTTTAAGGAACTATTTTATTATGATTATCCCTTGGGTTCATATATTATGTGTGTATTTTTAGCAATTAATTGCATTAATTCTATTGTGTTTACACTGTAATCACTCAAGTCACTTAGATGAATTAAGTAGTAATTCCACAAACAAAAACTTATTTAAAAGGGATTATGGTGGGTTAAGCGAGCCATCCCCACCCCCAACCCATGTAAACACTAAAATGTAAGGACATGCCAAATTATGAGCCACATTTAAACCTTAACTAAAAGCCCACACATCAAATTTCCACTGACAGTGACAGGGTCCACATGTTCACAGGGAAATCCCACCTGCTTGCCGCAGGAAACATACCACACATCAATTAGCTGCCTCACAATATAATGCAAAACCCTAATTACAACTTCAACAACAAAAAATAATTAATGTTCACATATGTGCACCAGCAGAGCATTCAGCATGTTGTGTGTTTGGGTGGGAAGCAAGAGATTGTTAAATTCCTGAGTAGGGCTGCTAGAAAATTTCCCATCAAAACTGTTTTTTGCTAGATACCAGGGGTTTTGACTAAATTAATTATTTTGCATTTTATTTTGGTATTTTAGTGGGTTTACAGATGCTTGGCTGCATTTTACAGGCTTATTAGAACAGCTCATCTCTCATTCCTCGGTGATTACAAAACATTAGCTAACTGTGAGTTATATGATTTTTTTTAAAGTACTTCCCATATTTTTTGTGAAATTATTACAAAATTATTGCCAGAAATTAGGTAATTTAGACATCATGTATATTTTAAACATCTGTTTTAGTGGTCACAAACTCATTTCTCCCCTTATCTTTCCAGATTAATAAAGTAAATATTTGTTTGCCTTGAATGACTTCCCTAAATCCTTCCTTTTCTATATCAAATAGGTATGAGTATTACTTTTTTGCACAGTTGTGATTCTGTTTAATTTGGTTCACATTTAAGAATGCAATTCTGAATGTAAACAGATTTTCTAAGCAGTCTAAGGGATTTAGACAAATAACTTCCATTAAAGTGAATGGAAAATAGTGGTCTAAATCCTCTAGAATGCTTTCAAAATCTCAGCCCTAGGCTTTTTTATTAGGCCACTTGTTCATTTGAAAGCCACAGTCATAGCCAGTTGATAAACCATGGGCAGTCTTGTTCCCATAAGGGGCACAAAAACTGTTTTCCGTTCTTAAGATGGAATTCTTTAAGAGCTCAGCTTCAAATAACATATGCAAAGGACAGGTGGATGACGTGTTATTGTTACTTCCATATTTATTGTTGCAGCATGAGCAGCTCTTGTTTGTGAACCTGCAGCTTTGAGTTGGATGAAAGCGGCTAGAGAACGCCCCTGCCAATCTGGACATTGTTAGTAGTTCTTTGAAGCAAGAGTAATACTAGGGCTTGTTACTGAATTAGGACTCTTGCTATTTTGTTTTTAGTTTGCTTGCCAGAGGAAAAAAGGGCAACAGTTTTACTCTTCTCTGAAGGCACTGTAAGCTTTTTACAGGAATACAGAGAGGCAGAGTAGGTTCAGAGGTTTGGGCGGAAAGCTAGACATTTGCTATCCAATTAATAGTTGAGAGTTCTTTCTAAGCCTCATTATTCACAAAACTTTGAGTAGCACCAGCTTGGTGGCTGAGTAATGGCTAGAGACATGTACAAAGGGTGACCCTGACATGCAGATTTTTTAGTTTCAAACGAGAGATTATTAAAGAAATAAAAACCTAAAAACTCAATTCTACTCCCAGCTATTCCATAAAACTCATTGGGAACTGGGTTCTCATACCTGAGGGCAGGATATGTTGCTAAAACAACACCATAGGCTTTGGCTTTTTTAAAATCCTTCTTATTATAATAGGAAGCAGGAAATATGTGTGAGTGACACTACATATTATTCATAGAGATATGCTTATGATATGAATATGACATAACTAAGATATGTTTTATGGAAGATGGATCATGTGAGGTATCATTGTAAAGATTATGATTATCCTATTTGTATGCATGTATCATTTCTGTATCTGAAGTTAGAAATATTGACTATGTAACAATTGCACCTGTGTTTATACTTGGGGAACGCCCAGCAGACAGTAGGCAATCAGCCTGGATGGGCCATTTGGGAAAACAATAGAACTCTGAAGATGCTATTCTCCCACCTTCCTGAGAAACTTCCTGGGATGCTGCTTTGACATTTCAGGGTCACGTGATGATGTCACCTGGCACTGGATTCCATCTTGGACTTCTGGTATTTTTCCACTAGGGAGAGGGGGGAATCACACTGAGAGACAAAGGCTTCCCGCCATATATAAATCCTATTTAAGGCAGGAAAGTGAGGCAATCAAGGTTCTTCTCCACTGTCTCCCTGCTCAAGAAGGAAGACTGCTTGAAACAAAGGAACTACGCTTGGGGTGGTGGGAAGCAAGCAGGGGCTGAGCCCAGACGAGAAAGGTCTAGCCTGTGAAAGAAATACCTGGAGATTTAAGCTGCAAGCAATGCAGTTTACCATCAAGAAACTCTGTAACCTGCTTGAAACAACATTTAGGGTGAGAATTTGCTATTATTAACCAGTTAATTTAGTGTATTAAGCTTAGTTTGTGTGTTTTGTTTTATTTGCTCAATAATCTGCTTTGATCTGTTTGCTGTCCCTTATAATCACTTAAAATGTAGCCTTTGTAGTCAATAAGCTTGTTTTGTTTCCTAAAACCCAGTTTATGCAATTCATAACTGGGGGTGCAGAAAGCTGTGCATATCTTCCTCCACATTGAGGGAGGGAGCGAATTTAATGAGCTTACACTGTACAGATTTCTGTGTAGCACAAGACAATACAATTTTAGGTTTACTCGCCAGAAGGGGTGTGCACTTGAGTGCTGGTCAGTTTCCTAGTTGAGTCTTCCCATGCATACTCTGTGTGATTCTACAGCTGGGTGTGTACCTACTGGTGTGTGTGCTGGAGGAGGCCAGAGAGCCTAGCTCTGTAAAAAACTGTAAGAGAGCCCAGACTGGTGGAGAAGGCAGGCTCAGTGAAACCCCAATACATTAGGTGGCACCCTGGAAGGGGGGGTCCAACCCATTACAATATGCGTAGGCTGCCTCCATATATTTCATTGGCTGGTGCATTTTACTTGCCAGAGCAGTGCTTTCTTCAGGTGAGCCTTCAGGCTGGGAACTGAAATGAAAACAAACTTTTGCAAAGTTTTAGTTAATAATGTATAAGGACTCTACTGTTTTTCTCTTTTCTGGTATTATAAAAAGGTTTTGTGCCCTGTTTTGGTTATGCCAAGTTCTGTATGCCGAAGGTGAACTTTTTAGAATGAGACAATCCATGGAGCCTTTTTAAAATATATTACTGAGCACTGAAACTGAGAAAAATATGGAATTTGAAAGTAAATGTCTCAGTATACACAATTAAGAAGGATTTTAAATATTTCAAACCTTTATTCCTTTGCAGCTTCTTTTGCGATGGTACGTCCAAAATATTATTTCTTTCAGTGATGGTACCTGTTCCCTTATGGCTGTTTCACTCTGTGCACCCTCGGGTTTCCCAGTAGCATCTCACAGGAGCAGAGCTTCCAGTCTACTTCCTAACCCACAATGAGTAGACAAGATGTCACTCAAACCACATTTTACCTGCTTCACACTAGAGGACAGGCCTAATAATGCTCTCTTCACACATGTTGTTTGCAGTGCTCTTGGTAGCCATGTTGGTCCCAAGGTATTAGAGAGGCTGAATTCTCCTGGTGAAAGAGACAAACTTTTGAGCTAGACAGTTCAAAATGTCAGAAACAAGTAAATTAACCATAAAAATTAATCCTGGAAGGCACTTTGAATTTTCACACACATGCACACAAAAGACTTCTAATGCAGTTAAGCAATGACAAATAAATCATACAGAAAATAAAAGATGTTAGCCATGATCTCCTTCCCTTGGAATTGTTAGAAGATCTTGCAAAACTGTTATCTACATTTGGTTACATGGGAGACAGAATTGTAGCAATAATACTGTTTTACAGCTTTCATAATGTAGTCCTTTGAAGGCAAAGGAAAGACTCCCTTAACTATAGATAGTGCCATTACATTAAACCCCGAGTAGGAGCTGCAGTGTCTGAGGGAGAAGTTAAGGAAAGATTGTCCATTCAGGAGGCTCAATTCCTCACTGAACTTCCTAGTGCCATAGTTCTGCTCCACCCATCCCTCTACCCCCCCCTCCCCCCCCGTGGAGTAATCTTGGACCTTGTGGCAAATAGTCATAAGGATGGCAAATATCTCTGGGGTTGTGCAGCATGCACCACAGAGGGAAAGATTTCTTGTGCCCCTTCCTGCACACACTCTCGGGAGCCAGAAACAATCAGGCCACTAGACTCAGTTGCTAACTTAACCTGTCAGTCATCAGAGTTGATACACTTTTCTTAAATCAAATTTCTCTCCTTTTTAGCCCATTTCCCCTAAATATATATCATGGACAATTCCCATTTGTTCTGTTGTTACTGCAATACACTAGACTTTTATATTCCTACATAATTCACTGCCTTAAATGAACAGAATGTTATCCCAGTTTACAGAGATCCTAGGCCTGATTTTCCTTTGTCTTGCACTTTGGGCCAGATTAGGACTGGTGAAGGGACAAAGGAGAGGTAGATTGTGCCTCCCCTATGCAGGAGCTGGCTAGGGCAAGCCTGAGAAAGTACTGCTTATTTGGTATATCAATTGCTGTAATGTACAGTGTTATTAACAGGTGTTGATGAGAACTACTGAAGTTACTATGCATCTTATTCTTAGATGGATGAGTGATACATTACGTTGGTGAAGGTGTTGTGGGGTGTGGTGGAGAGGTTGGGTGATAGGTTTATATGTCCATTTCAGATTTTATAGGTGATCTGTAAAGGAGAATGCCTTTCGATACATGAAAATTCTCCCCTTACACTGTACCTTCTTAGCAGAAAAGCAGAGTGCCAGAAAGAGAGAGCTGGTAGAGGGTAAACATGTTAACTTTTTTGGTTGCACCCCTCACTTACATGGTCCACCCCTTCCCCACAGGAGGCGGGGGGCACAGGCAGAGCCAGCGCTGTGGTTCATTGGCTATTGGGAACTGCAGGCTCGGTGCCTGTGGACGGGGGCAGCATGCGGAGCCCCTGTGGCCACCCCTCCACCTAGGAGCTAGAGGGACATGTTGCCACTTCCTGGGAGCCGCCTGAGGTCAGTACCGCCCGGGGCCCACACCAGGAACCCCTTCCCACACCCCAACCCCCTGCCCTGGCCCGGAGCCCCCTCCTGCACCTCAAAGCCCCCCACAGAGCCCTCATCCCCTCCCACACCCCAACCCCAACCCCATGCCTGAGCCCAGTGAAAATGAGTGAGTGAGCGAGGGTGGAGGAGAGTGAGCTATGGAGGGGAGGGGCCTCAGAGAAGGGGCAGGGCAAGGGTGTTCAGTTTTCTGCAATTAGAAAGCTGGCAACCCTAGGTGTGACCCACAGTCTGGGGACCACTGAGCTAGCGCATCTTAATAACTGCCACAAACTAAATAATAAATAACAGTAGTACTACTACTAGCACTGAATACACTGTTGTTTCGTGCCATAAGTACCCCTAGTGCTTTAAAGACTGTAACAAGAGCAGGGGTTAAATTTAGTGCCTGTTACCCTGGAATAAATCCACAGTAGCCCCTCTTAGGATTTATTCCATTTAGTATACATGAGAGGAGAGAATGGCCTCAGATCTCTGCCCTGAGAGGAATATATTGTAAGGCCCTGATACAGGAAATGACTTACGTATGTGCTTCAATACATTCCTATTCAGAATACAATTTAAGCACATTCTTAACTTTAGGCATGTATATAAGTGAAGTCCTCAAGAGGAATACTTTTCTGAACTGAGGCCTAATTTGGACAAAAGCAGCACGAGGAATATCATTGATACTGATTATATGCACTGTATGGATTTCCCTTTGCTGCTATTTGAAATTTATTTTGCTATTTATCTCTTAATCAGTGCAATACCAGATTTTTGAAAAAAAAAAAAATCAAATCATTCCCTTTTCACTCTTATTTCAATCTCAGTCAAATGTGAACAATAGCAGTAATTGCCTGTTTTTGGTGTGTCTCCCGCCCCTCCCTCCCCCCCCCTCGCCCCGGGGCACAAAAAAACAGGGTTTTAAGTTGCATTACATTTGAAAGACAAGACACTTCATTGGGAGGGTTGCCAGTCAGTCTCTTGTGAGCCATGCAGCTCTTAAGTAATTACCACTCCAAATGTGCAGCTGAAACAAAGTTGAAGGAAATCACAAATGTAGACTAATTGTACAATTATCTAAGAATCTTTTGGCCTGACTGGTCCTGATTCTCCACAGCTTTGCACCTTCATTTACAGCTATGCAAAGTGCATAATAAACGCCCCCATGCTGAGTTGTGAGTGTTTTACACTCACTTTGCTCTCAGTGTACAGAACTGTAAATGATTTGCACAATGTGCAAGGCTGTGGAGAATCAAGCCCAGGCCATCCCTAGGCATACACAGCATATGCGGCTGCGTGGGGCACTGGAAAATTTGGGGCACCATTCCCCTCACTGACCGTGGCTGGAACCCTCTTTTCTCTGGTCCCTCCCCTGTGCTGGGCCGGCGGGCTTCTCCCCACCCACAACCCCGCCCCCTCCCTCAGGCTCCAGCCTCAGACTCTGCCACTCCAGCCCCGGGGAGCCCAGAGCGGAGTCCCTCGCTGGACCCTGCCTGGCTGAGCCACTCGGTCTCTGGCGAGGGCCAGGACAGGAGGAGTGAAACTTCGACGTGAGTCAGCGTGGGGGAGTGAAGGAGAGGGGACTTAAAGTGCGCTCACTGTCTCTCACACTTCCCTAACACATACACAGTCTCTCTCACACAGAGACTGGCTCTCACACCCACATACTCTCTGCCTCTCATGAGTCACAGTCCACCAATTCAGATTGTCTCTCTCTCTCTCACACATGCACACACATTCACACTTGTATTATTGTTGTTGTTATTACTGCTTGGTACTTCCTGTCAAAATGCTGATGGTGAGCCAGGAGTGGCCAGGAGCTGCAGGAGGGCTGTGTGCTCTGGCAAGATGCAGCCCCCATGTGACAGCATGAAACCTGCCTTGAGGCACTGCCACAACATCTGCTGCTTTCGAAGCTCGGTGTGTGTCAGCAATGGGGGGGGAGGGAACTCTGGGGGTCCGTGGATGGGGATGAGGAGGTCAGTGGTGCTGGCTGGTGACCACCTTCAGTGGAGCATAGGGACACCAGTTTAATAATACTGGGTAGAGCCCCATAAATCCTAAGGACGGCCCTGATCAAGCCTATTGTTTTCTTTTATTAAAGTCTTTTTTATCAATATATATTGGTATACTGGAATGGGCTTTATTCCCACCAGTCACATCATTACTACATACCAAGATGCTGGTTAAGGTTTAATAGCAATATACTTAGGCTAGGTCTACACTTGGGGGGGAGGGGACGATTTAAGATACGCAAATTCAATCCTATTCGACTTATCCCGCTGTGAGGACAGTGGCAAATCGACTGCTGCGGCTCCCCCATCGACGGCGCTTACGCCTCCTGACGAGGTGGGAGTACGCACGTCGATTCGGGGATCGATTTATCCGTCTAGATGAGAGGCGATAAATCAATCCCTGAGAGATCAATTTCTACCCGCTGATCCGGGCGGATAGTGTAGACTAGCCCTGTATGTCACAACAACAAACATCGGTACTCTGTTGCAGAATATATAGCTGACCACAGATATTCACAATGGAAGCCCCAACATTCCCCTCCACAGTGTTATCCAATTTAGTACTTTATACTACAATACTGTTTACTAAACTCAATACAGTTAGGGATTGATGAGTTCTGGAGTGAGATTGTTTTGCAAACTCTGTTTAGGGTCACAACAGCTTTACTTTCTTGCCATTTAAAACTCCTATTATTTTCTCTAGTGTTTCAACTATGATTCACTTTTAAACATAGGTATTCCTAGCTAAAGGGAAGCCTGAGGTATGCATTAGGTATTCAATAACCCTTCCTCATGTCCAAAGAAACAACATAGGCTGGAGTAAGTGGGTGGTTATATGCAAACTAAGGCTAAGTTGTGCAAACACACACACACACACACACACACACACATACACCTTCTTTTAGAACTCTACCAAGAAGACTTTAAAAATTGTGAAAATTAATGCTTGTCCTCTGGCTTGAAAGAGACTATGTTTAAAAATAATGTATGTTTGAATAGTGATTCTACCTCCTATTTTATAAGGGAAAACCTAAATATGGCTTCAACTAGGATGCCTCCTTAATGCATGACCCTGAAATTGTTTTTAGCTTGATGCCTTACTGTCTGCAAGTAATTAATATTTATACATTGCAGTAAGCGCACATGGTTCTTTTTACAAGACAAAAATACATATGTTAACCTTACAGACACTTTATAGATGAGCATTTCACACCTCTCTGAATGCATCTTATCTGCTGTTGCTCTATCTTGTAGGGAGTTCTATTTAGAGCCACTAATAACATTGACCAGATAGTTTTGCAATGGCATTAAAATGGATAGTAGAACTCAGGCTGTCCCTGCATGACAGAAGTTCTCTCTGTATGCATGATTTAAGAATTTCAGTGCTCTGTAGATATGGATGCAGTGGTCACTTAGATTGGGGTTGCCAAAATTGATTCTTCTTATAAAAGAATTCCACTGTAGCCCTAACTGTGGGCAGCCTTTCAAGTCTGTCAGTTTTAAGTAATTGAGAATGTTTTCTCTTCACCTCATTTTCCAGTGTGTGTGGTAGTTTACTGCTGAATGCTTTCTCGAGAGAGGTAATAGTTAAGTCCACAAGAGGAAGGAAGTGATGTAATAGACGGCTTTTTGTTGCTGCAGTGGCCCAGAACAAAACTGGAAATGTTTAATGGACTGAATAAAATATCCTAAGGGAGGATGAAATGTGAGCTACTATCTAGCACCAAATACTGCATTTCTCTCTTTTCCTGTGAACAACAGACTTGCTGCAGAAATAGAGTCCTGAGGGTACGGCCAAATTAAGTTTTGACATTTCCCTTCCATGTTTTTTTTTCTGTGGAAAGGAAATGTCAAGAGAAGAACTGCTGCCACACAGAACCTGCTGCATTGCCCCCTTGGCCTTTGGGTGTGTGGTGATATGGAGGAGGATGAGATATGGCTAGCTGATCATGAATCACCTAAAGATTTGTGAGGAAATCCACTTCTCACTCTGTCAGTCTCCAGGAAATGGCAAGAAGAGGCAGCTTGTCTGCAATGCTTTCTGACCTCACTTTTCCTTTCTGGAAAAATGTGTCCTCTATTCACATAGAGGGGCAAAGTGGTCCTTGAACTCTATGCTGATGCTGAGTCTAAGAACAAACGAGGGAGCCATGTTCCCACTGATTCTCTTGCTCTCCCTGCCCTCTCTGATCCCACCTAGCAGCTCCACTTTGGTGCAAAATCCTCTGGGTTCAAAAGTAGAGCATGGAACATTGAGTAATCCCAGAATGCTCTCCCTCTGGCTGGCTCTAATCCCTGAAATCCTGCATAGACTAAACCACCCAGTGCTGTATAAAGGGACTTCTTTAGTCTTTAGGGGACATATGAGGTATCAAGGATCCTCTTACTCCTTCCATGAATTAAGGCCACATTGGCCAGACCTTGGTTCACCTCTACCACAGTGAGGAAGAAGAGAAGTATGTGGCCCACCCCTGTTATAAAGGCAGTGGGAGAAACTAGGGAAAGAAAAGGTGAACTTATTGTTGCCTAATTACAAGTTCACTCACACATCAGAGGTTCAAAGATTTGGACTCAAATGTTAATGGCTTTGCTTTAAATATAGGTAAGATTTGGGTTGAGAGGGAGAGCAGTTGAAAAATTAGGGTGAAGAGAGGGCTCAGAGCAAGCAGAGTGGAAAACAAATGTAGAGGGACAAAATGGGAGGAAAGGGAAAATAGAATATATACATATGTACACAAAAAGAAATGTTATATATCTATTTCTGATTTCTGTGTGTCTAGATGGATCCACACATATACACATGTCAACACCAAACATTTAAACATGTATAACCTTACCCACTCACCCATTGAATAGTTCTATTGATCTTGACTTAAATTGGAGTATTCTTGTGAGTAGAGTTATGCATATGCTTAAGTGTTTGCAGAATTTGGAAAATATGTTCTTAAAGCCTTGACATTAAGGGCAGGTCACCCAGAGTTAACATGCCCTAAGATAGGTTCCTCCAGACACAAGGTGGGAGACACTTATTTCCGTGGCTGACTACTGTGTATTGTGGGTGAGGTAATACCTTTTATTGGATCAACTTCTATTGGTGAGAGAGAAACAAGCTTCTGAGCTACACAGAGCTGTTGGTCAGGTCTAGGAAATGTATTCAGTGTCACAGCTAAATACGAGGTGCAACAGATTGTTTAGCATAAGAAGTTAACACATATTTCAAGGGACCAGTCAAGGTGAAGTGGTCACAACACTGCATATATTGTGTGTCTAACAATGGCAATATATTTGCATACAGAGTCAAACACTACTGAAGAGATTGTGCGGATTTAAGGAGAAGAAATTAACAGGAAGAGGTGAACAGTGATGAGGGGGAAGCTGTTTACCAGTGAAGAACAAACGACTGGTCTAATGTAGCTAGAGATACAGAGAGATGCCCTGGCATCCTCCATCTGGGGCCACAAACTGACAGTGGGTTTGGTCTTATGACAGGAGGGCCTCAGACATCCTGGTTGAAAAACACAGTGAGAAGGCCTTTGGGTAAGCAATGCCTTATTAGAGAAGAGGGGATCTCGTTAATTATGCTTAGGTTCTAGAATGTGTGTTATGATTTTGTTTTACATGTGATCCTTTGTTTCCAATATTTGTTTGCTATCATGTGAATCCCTGTTCTTTGTTAAATGAATTTATGCTTGTTTTCTCTATAAACAAATATAAGGGCTGTGTGTTAAGTGGAGCTGCGATCCAGCGCATAACTCGTAAGCTTTGGTGTACTCTTCATTTAGGAACAGAGGATCTGGTAATTCTGGGAGTATGATTGGGGCTGGACACCACAGAGATGCTCGGAGGACTAGGGTGTTGGAGTGCATCTATAGCTAGCCTATAAAGGGATGGTGGAGTCTGCATAGGCTGAGAGGTGGGTGTTTGTGTTGCATATGGCTGGTGGAGTCAGGGAGCTGACCCCTGCCAGGCACAGACAAAGCTTCCGCAAGCTATGGACAGGTGGTAGCAATGTGCCTCAGGATACCCCTGGGAGCATCACAATATGCACCAGTGTGAATTCTATATGCTCTCCAGACAAGGAAAGCCACAATTTGGATCAGCTGAGTTTATCCCCAAACCTGCGTAAACTCCACCGGAGCAAATAGTAACTTCCCTGGTCCACACTTGGGATATGCACCTGTGCAGCTATATCAGAAGGGAGGCCATAGATTGCTGGAATCAGGGCTAATTTCCAGTGTCAGCCAGGTTGCAAGCAAGCTACTTTTCCTTAATTAATTACTTGGCATTCCATTATCCATTGGGCAATGAATAACCCAGTAACTCCCCCAAATGGATCATTATACTGTATCACCAACAAGCTGGACTAGGTTCACTTGGTATTTCTCATTTCCTCTGTGCTTGGATGCAATGCACTGCTTGGTCCTTTTATTGACTCTGTTACTTTTCATTTTATTTTATTTATTTATTTTTAGGTGTAGAAAAATAAACAAGCTATCACTAAAAAAAAAAAAAAAAAAAGCCACCCTCTCTTATGGGGGAGTGTAATTTTCATTTCAGCAAATTACAGGATCAAAATTAAACTGTGTGGCAGTGGGGGGGAGGATATTTTTTGGCTGAAACAACATTTCTTCATTGAATTACTTATTTTTTAATGAGATTAAAATACAAGAAGAGTAATAAACTACTCCTAATGGCTACTCTTACTTCAGCACTTCATAGTTATGGCAAATAGTTGATGCTGGAGATCACCTCTGGAGACAGGGCTATGTTAATAAAAAGCTTCCCAGAGTAAACTGCATGTGACTTGTACACTGTTCATCTGCCATTTTTTGGCACCCAGCAGAGTGCTATGCCAAAGGCCTGCCTCTGCAACAGAGCCGGTGCAAGGATGTTTCGCGCCCTAGGCGAAACTTCCACCTTGCACGCCACCCCCCAGCCCTGCGGCAGCTCCCTGCCCCCCCCCTGTCCTGAGGCACCCCCTCCCCGCGGCAGCTCCCCCCTCCCAGGAGCCGTGCGCCAGCTCACCTCTGCTCCGCCTCCTCCCTGAGCACGCTGCCCCTGCTCTAATTCTCCTCCCCTCCCAGGCTTGTGGTGCCAAACAGCTGATTGGCACCGCAAGCCTGGGAGGTGGGAGAAGTGGAGCAGCGATGGTGTGCTCGGGGAGGGGACGTAGCAGAGGTGAGCTGGGGCAGGGAGCCCTGAGGCTCCCCCGCAGCAGCTCCCCACCCCCCCCAGCCAGGGGAGCCATGCGGCACCTCCCCACCCCAGCTCACCACTGCTGTGCCTCTTCCCCGAGCATGCCGCCCCCGCTCTAATTCTCCTCCCAGGCTTGTGGTGCCAAAGAGTTGATTGGCGCTGCAAGCCTGGGAGGTGGGAGAAGTGGAGCAGCGACCGCGCACTCGGGGAGGAACGCTGTAAAAAAATTGGGGCCACTGCTTTTTGGCGCCCCCAAATCTTGGCGCCTTAGGCAACCACCTAGTTCTCCTTAATGGTAGCACTGGTCCTGCTCTGCAAACAGTATCTGCAGAGCAACAGCACTTCCTTCTCAAACCTCCCCACGGTGCTCCCCCAAACCAGTGTTTTATTAATTTGTCTAGTGCCATTTGGAGTTCTAATATTTATCCGCCCCTCCTGATTTACTTGCGGATTGGTCCTGCTTTGAGCAGGGAGTTGGACTAGATGACCTCCTGAGGTCCCTTCCACCCCTGATATTCTATGATTCTCCCCTTGCTACATTTGTAGCAAGTACAATGTCATCCTATGGCTGAAGCAGTTACAACAGGTAATTGGTACATGCATTTGCCTTATTATAGCTGTAGTGTCTGCCTTTCCACTAGACATCAGTCCAGGAACAGTGGGACGTGGGGAGGGAACAAGGCAGGTAGGGGATCCATGGAGCCATCAATAAATCAGCAGAGCTCCCACTGTGACTAACTGGCAGAAGGATGTAATTTAGGGACGAGGGGGGTTGGGCATGGTTAATAAAATATACATTACAGGCATGCAGCTTACAACTGCATGTATTATGGGGAAAGGAAGATACTGCTACAATTAAGTATTCTCTGACGTGCTTTTCAAGAGCTAAGGCAAACGTGTGTGTTATGTAAATTAAAGCTTTATTTTAAAATGCATCATCCACCCCATCATCAAAAATCTTGGTGCGGGAATGGTTTGAGATGTAATGGGAGAGTTTGCCTTTCAAACTTGATGGCTGGGGAAAGTCAACCAGAGAAACCTTATTTTCAATTTATTATTTTAACTATTATTATTAGTAGTATTATTTATATTATATTATATTATATTATATTTATTATTTATTATCTTGGAAAATGTGGGGGAAGTTGGAGGTGGGGAGGGACTTTTTGCCAGTAGTGTAAAGATCAAGGGGAGGTGGATCTGAATGATTTAGGAGTGTAGTGGGTGGCTGTAGAATATTTCACTTCCAGATGAATGGGCTGGATATGGTGAAGACCAGCAGTGATCAAAACTAGTTACCATCTGATGGCTGTGCCATAGCCGGTGCCCAACAAGATGTAGTTAGCAGTTCCTACACCCTGTTCCAAAACCTATTTAAGTCAGTGGAAAGACTCTCATTGATTTCAATGGGCTTTGGATCAGGCCTCTAGTGAACAACCTATTTCCACATCATGGCACTTTGAGCAGAAAGACTGAGGACTGGAGGGATATAGAAAATTAAATATCCCCCTATACCTACAAGTGACCCCTAAAAAGTTGAGTGTAAATCTCTAACCAAGCTGTAATTCCAAATTAGAAGTCTAGTGCCCTGGAAGCTTTAGGTTTCACTCCTGTTTAATCTTCCTTTTGAGAGATTAAGTGAAGGTCTTTTCCCCTTTTCCTTTCTGATTGTAAGAAGGGGAGATCTTTGACCCAGTAGGGCCCCATTGTCTTTCCCAGCTAACATGTGTGTTCTGGAGATGTCCTACAGGAATGCCCTGGGGCAGGTGCTTTCTTTAAGGTTGTCACTGACTGGAAACAGGTTTCAGAGTGGTAGCCGTGTTAGTCTGTATCAGCAAAAACAGTGAGGAGTCCTTGTGTCACCTTAGGGACTAACAATTGTATTTGGGCATAAGCTTTCGTGCTCCATGTATCTGATGAAGTGGGTTTTAGTCCACGAAAGCTTATCCCAAATAAATTTTAGTCTTTAAGGTGCCACAAGGACTCCTCGTTATTTTTACTGATTGGAAATTTTACCCCACCTTCCATTGCCTATACACAGAGCCTCTCAACTTCCTTGTCCAGAGCCCAAGGTAGCCAAGATTCCATGCCTGGAGTAGGGGTAGGAGTTGGTGGAACCACATAGTACTTACATGAAAAGGGTTCTGGTTTCAAGCTACCGATGGTGTTTATGCATCATGAAACCCAGCCAAGTCTCACATCTCTGACTGCATTTTGCACTGAGGAATTGGCAGATCAAGATCTGGGCCTATACAAAAAAAAAGAGTGGTTTAGTCCCTTCAGCGTATTTCAGGTGCCTAATAATATTGTTTGAGCACAGTGCTGAGAGCTGCTGCCAATTCAAGGATAGCAGATGTATTAGAGTCTGGACGAAAGTGGTAGCATATCGCAGGTCCCTCCAATTATTACCAGGTGATACTTTCTTTTTTTAAATTTAAAGTTACACCAAATTGGCATTTGGTTTTAAAGAGGAAGGATTGTCTTGAGGTTAAGGCAGTGGTTTGGGAGTCAGGAGATTGACATTCTCGTCCCTATGTGCCTTTGAGTAAATCATTTAATCTCTTTCTCTCTCTCTTCATTTCCCTATTTTTAAATTGGAGATTCTTTCCTCACAGAGGTGTCTTGAGGCTTAATTCTTTAATGTTTGCCAACTATATTGAGATTTCTAAAGATATTATATGACTTCAAGGTGGTGGTAATGGTAGTATTAATAAATTAGCTTATTTTGCAAGACCACTGTCCTTAAAACTTTGGACATTGCTCTTACATTTATACTAGTCTACCATTTGTAGATAGCTACCCAGCAGTGTTTTATGCCTCAACTCAGATCTGTGGGAGTTGTACAATGCATACTTCTTTTCAGACAAGCCCTGGAACCACCTATACTTGCATTTTTTTCATATATACTATGTAGAGTTGGTCAGAAGATATTTTTTCCCTGGGAAAATTTTAACATTTTAGTAAAATATATATTAAAAATATTTTATCCAAAAGCAGATATTTTGATTCAAAATGGTTCTGCAATGCCTCATGGGAGTTGTAGTTCTTGTGCCTTATGCTCTCATTCTCTTCTACAGACCTGGCTCGCTAGCCATCTCCCATGATGCTCCTTTTCCTCCTGTCTTGGTGAGGTGAAGGGCTGTAACATAGGAATTCCTAGGCTTCATGAAAAATGTAGTCCAGACAGAAAGCCCAACAAATAGAGGAGAATGGAAGCATAGAGCTTCCAAACTACAGTTCCCATGAGACACTGCGGTACAGTTTTGAATCAAAATGTTTGTTTTGTGGTTAAAAATGTTTTTTGAGCTTTTGTGTGTGTTGTTTTTTTTTTTTTTTGGAAGGGGGTGAAATATCAAAATTTTCTGCAAAAAAAGCAGACATTTAGTGAAAAATTTAGTTCAGTTGAAAGCACAATTTTCTCCTGAAAAACAGTTTTGACAGAATATTTTCAACCAGCTCTAATATTAGGAAATGTCCAATTGCAATTTTCTCATTTTGAAAAAATCTCAGTGATTTGCTTACTAAAATTGGTGACTGAAATTGAAAAAGTGATGCTGAGTTTTTTTTTCTTACTTTCAGTATTTTCAGTAGAGAATATAGACAGCCATTTCCCAATATTCTTTTATGGGGAGAAGGAATAACTTAACAAGAACGAATAAAATAAAAACATTTCTTTTTAGAGTTAGAGTTTCCACAAATGATGGAAAAATAAAAATCATATTAATGGTTTGTTTTTTAACACATGGTGCCACACTGTCTGTTAGACATACAGAAAAAAGATTAATATTCATAGCATTGATGCTTGTATTTTGTTTTAACCAATTTCTTAAAGGGCAGGTGATTGCTTCAGTGGTGAGAAAAGTAACTAACAATGACATTTCTGTATTGAACAGCTCTTCTCTGTGTGGCAGATCCTCTTCCGGGGTAAATCCATGTAGCTATGGTGACTTCAATGGAATTACGCTGATTTATATCAGATGAGGATTTGGCTTTCTGTATGTTCAAGTTATATCAGCTTACCTTTCTAAAAAAAAAAATGAAGATTTCTACTGTGTGCACTGCAGAGCTAAATCAGCCATGAAGGAACAACACAAACAGAAGTCCCCAAACAGTGGAACTGATCAAAAATTTTCCTACAAAGAATTTTTCTGTTGCAAAATGCTGATTCATCAAACTGGAGCATTCCATCGGAACATATTGATTTTGATGAAATTTCAATATAAAGAAATATCAAATCTAAGCATTTTAATTTTATTGGAATGAAATGTTCTGACTTTAAATTTAGAAATTTATTTTATTTTATAGTATGTTATAAATTATAATCACAGTGTCACAGCTAAATACAAGGTGAAACAGATTGTTAAGCATTAACACACATTGCAGGAGACCATTCAAGATGAAGTGGGCCCATTTCATCTTCAATGATCTCTTGCAATGTGCGTTAACTCCTTAGGGTATGTCTACACTAGCTGCTGGATCGGCGGGCAGCGATCGATCCAGTGGGGATCAATTTATCTCATCTAGTCTAGATGCAATAAATCAACCCCCGAGCCCTTTCCCATCAACTCCTGTACTCCAGTGCCATGAGAGGAACAGGCAGTTGATGGGGGAGCGGCAGCAGTCGACTCACCGCGGCGAAGACACCATGGTAAGTCAATCTAAGTACCTTGACTTCAGCTACATTATTCATGTAGCTGAAGTTGCGTAACTTAGATCGACCCCCCCACCAGGGTAGACCAGGGCTTAGTCTTAACAATCTGTTCTGCCTTGTATTTATCTCTGACACACAGATTACCTTTCCTAGACCTGAAAAAGAAGTCTGTGTAGCTTGAAAGCTTGTCTCCCTCACCAACAGAAGTTGGTCCAATAAAAGATATTACCTGACATATCTTTTCACTCTCATATCCAACACAGCTACAACAACACTGCAAATATAAATTGTAATGTAATATAAAATAAAACAATCAAAACAAAATGTTTTAATTGACCTGAAATTATTAGTTTTTCCAGGCGCCTTAGAAAAACTTTGTTTTTTCTTCTGATTTGTGACAAAAACGAATATCAGAATCACAGAATTTCCTACAAAACAGAACTTGTGTTTCCTGCACAGCTCCTCTACTGACTACCCAATCCAGCTCTCATTGACCGTCACAGAAAGTTTTGCAGTGACTTTGATGGGAGATCTATTGGGTTCTAATTCCATATTTCAACAAGACTGATTTGCAGATACAATTACGTGGACTCTGTCTTTAGATCTCTAATCTGCTCCTTTACAGATAAAGCTGAAGAATCCTTTTTCTTTCAACTGGTAGAACATATGCCTTCACTAATGGTGGTGATGAGGGTGGGCAAGCTTCCTTCAGTAAAAAACAGTGGGACTGATTTTCCTGTAAGAGCAGTGAAGTCAGGGACAATGCCCTTGAAGAGAGTGGAGTTATGCCAATGTAATAAAAATGGTGGCCCACAGCTTGTTTTGCAGCTACTTCCTAGGGAATCCATGAGGGCTAATGTGCAAAGAATTTTTGCCAGGAACATGTCTCCAAATCACCTGGGGTCTGCTAAATGCCTAGCGTTTAGAGGGTCCTGTATGCATGCGGGAAATTGTAGGTTACTTTATTCTAAGAAAATTGAGAGGAAAGAGCAGCAACAAATAATCTAAAATTCACCAGAGTGTATATGCAGCTTTTCAGCAGCCTCAAGACACCAGGCTTATTTGAAAATTTTCCCTAGGAAAACGTGCTGCTCCCCATCTTCCTGAAATGGCTTTCCCTGTTTTCTTCCCACCAGATGGTTCCTGCTATGCCTCCTCCATTGTTCCTGGTACACTCCTCATGTTTGGCATGGCTCCTGCTATACTCTCCACCCTCTCCAGGAATCTTTGTATGCTCCCTATGTCCACATCCTTCTGTGCCCCCCTTGGCTTTTTCCTCCTCACTTTTCCACCCCTGGTCCCATGACTTCTTCTGTTCTCCCCCTATCCTATAACTTGTTCCTCCTTCTGGTCTCTCCATCGCCCTTTCTCCAATACAGAACTAACCACTCTCTTCTCCAGGTATAGGCTGCTTTTCTCTCAACTGCCTAGCATACCGCTGCTCTGCTACCTGTTTTCTGCTTATCGAGCTCTGCTCGTCTTGGCAAAGGGATGTAGCTGGCTGCTGAGAGAGAAGCAGCTGGCAGGGAGCAGGGTGGCCAATGTAGTACCAGCACATCAGGAAGTATAGGACTGAATCAGGGGGGATCTCTTCAAGTGGGTTGGTTTGTTTTTATACCATACATAGCTCTTTTAGAACTATAAATATTTTTTGTGATTGACTAATTTGGGGAAAGGTCTAAAAATCTGGAGTATGTGATTTAAGCAAATCAGCAGAAACATTTTAAGCTGTTAATCAGAGGCTTTCCAGCAGACTGGATAATTCATTATGCTCACTCTGTACAGCTAGAGAACAGCTGAGAGAAACTCTACCAGCTAGAAAAAGATGCTACGTGAGCCCTGGTATTTATATAGATGTGTGAAAAGTTTGGTTCATAACTCCCTGGAGAAAAGAGGGGAGAGGGAAAGGAAGAGGAAGAACAACTATCTAGGCTGAGCATGACATGGTTAGAAAGAATTACTAATGTGTCTAACCCTCTGAGCTCTGTACAGGCAAGAAGACATGTACACTTGACGCTTATTATTTCTTGCATACTATAAGATATAAACAATTCAGGTTAGGAAGGGAAACTGGCTTTAATGTATTTTTAAGAGATTTTTCTTGGAAAAGGATTTGATCTCTGAAATTCCTTTGAATTGTTCTGAAGTTTGCTTTGTTCTCTTCAGGCTCGTATTCAGCATTATCATCACCGAGCTCAGACTGATGGTTCACCTGGTCTGTCATCAGAATTCTGCGCCCGAGGATCTGTTCAGGTGAAAAAAAAATGCCACCTACATATGTAGCATTGTGATGTTTTTCTCCTCCCACCACCTGCATTGTGCTCTGCTACCACAGAAAGTGCTGCTGCAAGGTAAGAGAGAAGGGGTGGGATTGTGGTTAAGGCACAGGACTGGACTCAGGATATTCTGGTTCAGTTCTCTGCTCTGTTGCAGACTTCCTGCATACCTTTGGGCAAGTCACTTAATCTCTCTGTGCCTTAGTTCCCCATCTGTGAAATGGACACAATAGAACTCCCTTTCTTCCTGCCTTTGTCTTGTTCATTTAGAATGTAAGCTCCTTGAACTGGAGACTGTCTCTCACTGTGTATGAACAGTGTCTAGCACAAATGGACCCACAGGTGCTATTGGAATGCAACAAATGATTAATGATCTAGTGGCCGTCAACAGCATGGCAACCTGAAATGGTGCCTTTCTCATTAATAGAGTACGGTGCAGGTAGAGTACTGCAGTAGTTCTGTAGCAAGAACAAAAGCAGTGTGGGAAGGGAGTAACAGAAGTAGGAAGGGCACAAGCTTTTCCATTCCTTCTCTTCCCTTACTCCTGCTGGATCCTAGCACCCATTTCATTTGTTTGTTTCCACATTCATGGGGTGTAATCCAGCAGGCAACATCTCATAGCCCATTTTTTGGTTCATGACCCGCATGTTAAGAAATACTCCCTTATAAATGCTTCTAATCATAATAATCACAATGCTATAGCAGTAATAATACAGTGCAGAGATAACAGCCACATCACACACTGTTATCTCTCTATCTGGTTACCATATCAACCAGTGTTGGGATGATGCCAAGATTTGACTGTGCTTGTTCATCTCTTATTGAGCTGGGATGTCAGACTAAATGAAAGTGGATCTTGAAGTTCTGGCAGTCTAAATCCAACTATCAAATACCTGTTTGATCCAAAATACAGTAACTCCTCGCTTAACATTGTAGTTATGTTCCTGAAAAATGTGACTTTAAGCAAAATGATGTTAAGCGAATCCAATTTCCACATAAGAATTCATGTAAATGGGGAGTTAGATTCCAGGGAAATTTTTTTCATCAGACAAAAAACTATATATTATATAGATATACACACAGTATACATTTTAAACAAACAATTTAATACTGTTCACAGCTATGATGATTGTGAAGCTTGGTTGAGGTGGTGAAGTTAGAGAGTGGAAGAGGGAGGGATATTTCCCAGGGAATGCCTTGCTGCTAAATGATGAACTAGCACTTGGCTAAGCCCTCAAGGGTTAACACGCTGTTAATGTAGCTTCTCACACAAGGCAGCATGAACACGAGGGAGGGGAGACAGCATAGCAGCCAGAGACAGACACACACGTTGTGTGTGGGGGAGAGAGAGAGAGATGCACACTGCCCCTTTAAGTTAGCTGACCCACTCTTAAGTGCATTGTCTTTTTAAGTGGATCAGGAAGTTGAAACAGTAGCTGCTGCTGCCCCAGGCTCTCTCTGTCTCTCTCCATCCATGTCCCCTCCCTGCTCTATATGGAGAAGGGGTAAGCGGGGTGCAGGAGCAGGGGGGAAGGGGACACCCTGACATTAGCCCCTCCCTTCCCTCTGCACTGGGAGCAGCTCCAAGGCAGAGGGTAGGAGCAGCACATGGCAGTGTGGGGAGGGACAGCTGAACTGCTGGCAATTGATAGCCTGCAATTGATAGCCTGCTGGGCGACTGCAGCACAGGGAATTTAAGGGAGTGGGGAGCTGATAGGGGGAGCTGATAGCGGGGCTGCCAGTCCACCCTGGTTCCAAGCCCCCACCAACTAGCTGCAACAGGCTGCTCTTCCCGCAAGCAATGGACAAAGCAGGCAGCTGCCAAATGACTTTAGAAGGGAGCATTGCACAACTTTAAACGAGCATGTTTCCTAATTGATCAGCAATTTAACAATGAAACAACGTTAACCGGGACGACGTTAAGTGACGAGTCACTGTAATTCCCTACCTCTTTTTTTTGTCTTTTCTAACATGGAATAGGTGATAGTTAATGCAAATATTCAAATATATCTAGTTTATTTAGTCTATATTTGGCTTTCATTTATGTATTATTTCTACCACAAGCATTACTGAGTGCATAGGAATGCTGCTTCAAAGCATAAAATCCATTCTGAACAGAAGTTTCATTGTTACTTTGACTACGCTACTTGGTGGAGTTTTATTACTCTTTCCAATTAGTTGTACCTATACAGAATTACTTGGGGTGGGGGAGAAACATAAAGGAGCAAACAATCTAGCAAACATCTGGGTTAATGGGAGAGTGGAACCAATAATTTATTAAATTACTGAGCTTTGACAGCTAAAGACAGTATTGCCTGGAAATGAATTGCAGAGTATGTTTCTTTAAGAAAGTACTAGGCATGGTGTGGCAGCTGCAGTGGAAAATATGTTTTTTATTGGCTATCAGAGTTAATACACTTGGTATATAAAATACACATAAAATGTCTATATCTAGGTTTACAATGGTGCCCAGGGGCTGCAGTAACACTGCATTCCCTCTGTTTTCCAATGTGTTTCCAGGTAACTTCTTTTGCCTTTTTTGTTTGTTTTTTGTTTTTTGTTTTTTGTTTTTTTGTTGTTGTTGTTAATTTAAAGGCAAAAACATCTACAGGCCCATTTGTATTAAAAAAAATTTTTTTTGGTGTTTTCAAGAACTGGAACACTTTTGAAACACAATGTGTCCATGAACAAAAGTGCTCCTAATCTTTCATAAGCATTCTCGATATCATTACAGTTGTATTAGCTCTGAGTAAATCTTGTGGGTGTCTTTGCCCTTATTAGTTGGATTTTAACCATTTTAGTATTAATGTAGCTAGGGAGCACAGCCATCATAGTTGCATCAGTTCAACTGGACCTTGAGGTGGCACTCTGCACTTTGTACCGCCTCTCCAGGCATCAGATGGGGGCAATTACAGTTAAGAGGTGATATAAAGAGCAGCTAAGAGGAAGCCATTTTACTGGTCCTACAAAACGTGGGAACTAAACCACATGTTCTTGAGCATCATCTACTGGCACTTTGTCTGTGTGTGTATATATAATAGACAAAGGAAGGAAGTCCTTTACTATAACAACTACCAAGAGGTCCTTTATCTCTCTATTAGACCCTGAACCTTGGGTGATTATGTCTTTATCTAGATTAAGATAAAAAGTGTCTGTGTGTTTTGTTTTTGCTTTTTTTTTTCAGCATTAGAACATGTTTTAACTAACCTGTTTTACAAGCCTAGTGTGGCTAGACAAAATGTTTTATATTGTGTGATAGCTGGTTGAGGTAAACTCTATGGGTTTTTAAAAGGCACTTAATATATTGGGATCGGCTTCCTACATGATCTTCACATGCTCTATAGGGAAGATGTCTCTGGATATACCCAGCTTCTGACTATGCCCTTGTCTTGACTAGAAAAAGTGGTTACGTTTCATTTGTCTTCACTCTCTCACATTACTGAAGCCCTATCTATGCTCGACCTTTTTCCTAGTCAAGAGAAGACCTATGGGTATTTCTAGACTAGAGTTTGTGCTGCTGTTTCAACCTCAGTTAAATGTTTACCAATTAACATGAATGAACTAAAAGTGGCATTCTAGGCTCTCTCTGGATTAGGATTTTAATGTGTGGTTTTAGATCACATTAGCCAGCTCAGTCTAACAAATTCCATCTAAAACTGTGGTCAAAAGAAGGCAAATTGTACCGCAGAAGTTCAGACCTGTAGTCAAGAAATAGTGGGACTGGAACATCTTCTGCAGTAGGGTTCCAGTTATAGGACTGATTGCCAAAGGAGATCAATCTGAATTTAGGCTCTTACAAACATTAATCTAGCATTATTTTATTCCATCTGCTTGCATTGTGGAAAAAGCACACGCTGAATGTTTTGACAGAGTGAATATATAGAGTTAATTCTCCTTGTGTTCTTACAAACATATCCTTTATATAATGTCACAGAGTTTCTTGTTTAAAGTAGAGGGCACAGAGTTTTTACTGTCTGAAAGTACATTAACAAAGGATCAAATATCCCAAATTGGTGCAATATAAAAAGACTTTACAGATGGTTGGAAGAGAGCATAGAAATTTCACTTCCTGGGTCCTTCTCTTGACTTTGAAACATAGGTAGAAAAATGCCTGGAGAATGCTCCTGCATTGACAGAAACTGGGAGGTAAGAATTTAAAGCAATTTTTAAGGAATTTCAGTCATTGTTTGCTAGGGGCAGTGCAAAGATATGGTGTGATGGGATTCCCAACCCAGTCAGGAAGGGATTAACAAGCTCCTCTGGGTGCAATCTGCTCAAACCCCAGGCACCTTTGAGGCCTGTTTCACCTACATCTGCTTCAAGGAGGTGCTACACACAGCTTATGACCACATGGGTACATATCAACCAGTTGAAAGAGTCCATCCTTCATGACTGGCACAAACAGGAAAATAAAAGACAATAAGGTTAAGTAAGGAAAGTTACTGTGAAGTGAATGGAAGTCACCAACATAGCAGTATAAAGAGACAGAGAGAGATCTGTGAGGCTGGATAGATTCCCAGAACTGATACTAAACTAGGCATAACATTCACAGTCAAATGAGAAAAAATTATAATGAATTTTGTTTATTTTTAGACATATTTGACGACCTCGCTTTTTGGAAAGCTATTTGCACTAGCAACTACTAAACAATTCTTGAAATGTTGTAGTGTTTTGTAGTGACAGGACTTTTGCTAAGGATAATTTGGAAAGAATCGTTTGTCACTGAACCCCAGTATGCTTGTAAGAAAGAGGTTAGATAAAATTAGTGCCACACTCAGTTTAGACACAGCTGTGAACAATGGGCGTGTATGAGCTGCAACAGTGTCAGGAATAGACCCAGATGTCATTGTACCTCAGACACCACTCTGAGGCACAATTCCCTAGCAGCAAATTATGATACCAGTTGCACCAGCTCAGTTGCACTGGCCAGTGTGTGGGTTGAGGGAGTAGAGCCTTCTAACTCTCCCCTGCTTCACTGCCCAAGTACAGTGTGCCCCCTTAACGATA
This sequence comes from Trachemys scripta elegans, assembly GCF_013100865.1. NCBI lineage: Eukaryota > Metazoa > Chordata > Testudines > Emydidae > Trachemys > Trachemys scripta. The sequence goes on along the minus strand of NC_048305.1, from coordinate 109,141,937 downwards.
CATGGCTGGACTCAGGGTCCATGTAGCCTGTGCAGGGATGTCAGAGGGATGCACCCCAGGACACAAGTCTTAGTGTTAAGATTGGTACCCCAAGCCAAAAGAGAATGTACTGGAGTACTGCCCAAACACGGGAAAGTTGTAGGTAAAGGAGAGAGATGGTATGAATAATTCCTCTGCAGCTCAGTCACCTGAGAAGCCATACACTCATTTAATGATATACTAGCACTTGTCTTATTTTGAAAACCGGTAGAGACAGGGAAGTAGTAAAATACGACTAATGAAGTATTATAGCTGGCTGAGTACCATTGTATCTAAAGAGAAATGAATATATACATGATGTTTTTGATCCTCTGTTGTTGATTCCGTAGAATTCAAATGTACCTGGCTTGTAGCCTGGAAAGATGCGTTCCAAATTTTAAATGGTACTTAGTGGGAAATTGACTTACTTTTTAAATTGTACCTTGTAAAGGTAGGGAATTTTTTAAGCATAAGTCATTTTTAAACATAGGCAGTAGAGAATATTAAAATAAAAATGATGATCCCTTCCATACTGTAAGTTAATAAGCACCTCCTAATGAGTACTTGGTATCTAATTCAGAGATAAGCAAAGAAGTCAGAGCTCTGTCTTGAGGCTGTCCACAAAGATCTTTTGTGAAGGGAATTCCACATACTATGTGGAATTAATATTAATGAATTAAACTTTCAACAGTAGGTAAAGATTATGCCAGTTTTACAGATGGGGAAACTGAGGAACAGCAAGGTTGAGTGATTGGTACATGTACCAAGTCAGTTGTAGAATCAGAAATAGCACCTATGACTACTGGTTCCTATTCTCCTGCTCTAACAAGAAGCAACATGCCTTTTTTATGAAAGTGGGGGACACCGTTATCACCTTTATTTGCCCAATATATTTTGAAAATTATACTAGTTATCATTTCAACCTCTTAAAGGAATCTTGTCATATTCCACACATTCCCTGCTACTCTCCAGGGCTTTTAACACAACACCACGGTGACCTTCAGATGAGTGGGTAAAGATCTTTCTCCTACGTTCCTGTTTGAGCATGTAGGGGAGGGCAGAGTAGTCAACCAAATGCACAGCAGAATACTGAAAAGGTCAAAGCAACAACACTTGCATTATAAAGACCATGGTAGAAAAAGAGATCATGAAACAAATACAAAAATAATCCTTTACAAAAACTTTGTTAAACTGGAGTTAATTATGAATGTACATATTAGTGACTTGAAAAAAATATGGGCAAATTAAAGTGAGTATCACAAAAAGGCCTGTTTTAAAAAACAAAACAAACATTTTAAAAGGACATAAGCTTTTATATTTTTAATATTAATAAAAAAAAGCACACAAGACCCTAAACATTTGAAGCCAAGATCAAAGTTAAGGCATTCAAACAACCTTAAGTCTTCCCCACAACCCATAGTGACAGTAGCTTCCTGTTTTCCTCTTTGTGCTTTTTGATACCTTCTCTGTATGATGTGTGATTTTTGGAACAACTACTAATCTTGGTTCTTCTTCGAGTGCTGTCCCTGTGGGTGCTGCACTCCAGGTGATGGTGCGTCCCGGCACCATTGATCGGAGATCTTCGGTAGCAGTGCCTGGTCGGGATGCACACACCCAGCTGCTGTCTCACGGCGGCATTAGGGTCTGCCTGAGCGCATGCGTACCTCACCCCCTTAAGTTCCTTCTCAACTGTCCTCTGCTGAAGATGAGACTTGGGGCAGTGCTCATCTCTTCCCTGGTTACTGTAGAAAATAAGTAGAGAAACATAGAAAATAGTTAGCCATTTCCCAGTTCACCCTTTCCTTTAGCATAGTTTGTTAGTTAAAAAAAAAATTCCTCCAGTTAGTCTCTCGCTGAGACTTCCCTGGATGCTCTTACTTTCATTATGCTGGGGTCACCAGGCTTTAAGAAATGTGGCTCCTGCAAGTCTGACGGGCACTTACTCTGCGTTAAATGCCTTGGCGAGACACACGTCCCTGTGAAGTGTCTCCACTTTACCAACTTAAAAACTAGAGCTTGCTGTGACGGAGACTTGCAGCTAAAAATGCTTCTCATGGAGACAGCTCTGCAGCCACCTATGGAGAAGGGCAGTAAAACCTCTCCCTCATGCTCCCCTGCCAAGTCAGAACCGACCAGGAGCATGGCTTCACCCTCTCATGTGAAGAGGCAGGAAGCCCTAATGTTGCCTCTCAGAGACACTCAAAAGGGTAAAGGATCTCCTGCAAGGTCTTTACCCTTGGTGCTGACAGCGTCAAGAGCAGGCAAGTCTGATCACCCTAGCACCTCAGCAGAACTTACGTGGGGCGCAAAAGCAGGGACCCAACTTCCCGCAGCGGGAAGCTCTCCTCGGCAACAGTCCTGCTGGCACCAACAATGGACCCCATGCCAGCAACGCGTTCCACCCTGGTACTGACAAGAACGTCAGCACTGAGCCTACCTGCCACTCCCGGAGCAGATTCAGACCGCCTGCGGAGCTCTCACAAATGTCTCGCAGCTCCTACAAAAGTGAAACACAAATCACTCCAGACTGCCGATCACACTTCACGCTCCGCAGAACAGCAGCCTAGGAAGCAGCAACAATTCCTGCATCAGCAGGATATCTCTGTGGCCCCTGAAATGGACTTTCTGCTCCTAGACACGGAGCACTCACTGTTTGAACAGCAGCTCTCGCCACTTGACCTGGCTACTTTCACAAATAGTGAGAATGACACACAGCAACAGGCAGAGTTCTCCCCATCTGAATCTCCCCCTCCACCAGAGCCCTACACACCCCAAGACATGGTGCATCATAAGAATCAGACTCAGTTTCCCTATTTTGTCCCCCAGTGGCCGGGACCCAACTTTACCTACCTGGTGCCCTGGGCTCAGTGGTATCTGTGGTCAGCTCCTGCCACCCGCTCCTCATTGCGCCCCTTCTATCAGACCACAAGCTTGTCCTATGCCTATATCCCCAGCTCCATCAACATCTAGAGCTCCTGAACCCCCTGTTGAAGAGGTGGGCTATGAACCCTTCCCAGCTTTACTGGCTCCTGCCTCGCCATCAGCCACATCGGATGCCCTCATTCCTCCACTTCCAGAAAATGTGGATGACTTTAAGCAATTCCAGGAACTTTTCAAGAGGTTGGCACTCAGCCAGGACATCCCTTTGGAGGAAGTCCAGGAGACACAACATAGACTCCTCAAAATCCTCCAGCCCTCTGCACCTTCAAAGATCACACTATCCATAAATGAAGCCCTCCTAGAACCAGCTGATACTCTCTTGCAGACCCCTGCCTCCATCCCACCGATATGCAAGAAAACTGGATGTAAATACTATGTGTCCGCAAAGGAAGTCGATTTCTTAAATTCCCACCCACAACCCAATTCTCTTGTGGTGGATGCAACGACACAGAGAACAAAGCAGCCACACTACCAGCCTACTCCACAGGACAAGGACCTCAAACGCCTTGACCTCCTGGGCCGCAATGTTTATACCTCTTCTACTCTACAATTTAGAATTGCCAACTATTCCGCCCTCCTCGCAAGCTATGACTATGACAACTACAATAAGCTCTTTGATTTTGCCTCCCATATACCGGAGGACAGGAGAGCGGACTTCAAGTCAGTCCTCATCAAAGGTCAGTTGGTGTCTAGGATGGCACTACAAGTGTCCATGGACATGGCAGATACAGCAGCCTGCACCACTGCCACTGGGCCGGTCTTCCTGACTGTCTGCATCCGGTATCCCCAAGGATTTGCAGACCAAAGTGGAGGATCTTCCCTTTGACAAAGCTAAATTCTTTAAAAAAAAAAAAAAAAATGATGAAGTCCTTCACACTATGAAAGATTCTAGAGCTACTTTGCGCACATTGGGCATATACCCATCCAACAGTATCAATCTTATCAGGGGCCTCGCGCACAACAATATCACTGACCCCAGTCCAGACCGTATGACACTGGGAGAAACCGCAACAGACAACCTAGGCGCAGGCAAAACCAGGCGTAACCAACTACTTCCCACCCACCAGGTAACAAACAACAATTTTGAACTGCTGGTCGGGGGTCTGCACGACCACCCCTTGACTCCGCTGCCTATTTGTCCATTTGGCTACCACCTCTAGGCTTTCCACCATGTCTGGCAACACGTCACACAGGACCGCTGGGTCCTGGAAATAGTTCAGTCAGGTTACTCCATCCCTTTCTTATCATCCCTGGCCACCCTTTCCCCTTCCCCATCCCTCTTCAGGGACCCCTCTCATGAGCACCTTCTCCACGTGGAGGTGGCTCATCTTCTCCACCTAGGTGCAGTGGAACAAGTACTGATGCAACATTGGGGAAAAGGGTTCTACTCCCACTACTTTCTGATCCAAAGGAAAGGCAGAGGATGGAGTCCTATATTAGACCTACACCGACTGAACAAGTTTGTATGTGTACAAAAATTCAAGATGGTCACAATTATATCCACGCTGGAACAAGGGGACTGGTTCACAGCCCTTGACCTACAAGATGCCTATTTCCGTATATCCATTCATCCAGCACACAGACGCTTCCTGCGACTCACACTTGGACACGACCACTTTCAATACAGGGTACTTCCATTTGGTCTCTCCACAGCACCACGGGTATTCTCCAAGACCCTAGCTGTAGTTGTAGCCCACATCCGCAAACACGGGATTATACTTTTCCCCTACTTAGACGACTGCCTTATCAAAGCCAGCTCCTACGATGAGACGTTAAAAGCAACAAACTTTACCATCTCCTTCTTCCACAGTCTAGGCTTGCAAATAAATTTCCAAAAATTCACCCTGATACCTACAAAAAGAACAGGAGTACTTGTGGCACCTTAGAGACTAACAAATTTATTTGAGCATAAGCTTTCGTGGGCTACAGCCCACTTCTTCGGTTGCATAGAATGGAACATATAATACCTACAAGCAGATAGAGTTCTTAGGAGCTCAACTGGACTTGATTCAAACCAGAGCCTCGCTTCCACACAATAGATTTCTCACTATTACGCATTTCATACGCACGATCTCTGTTCGCCCCAGAATACAGGCATGGACCTGCACATGAGATGCCTTCAGGGTTGGCTCAACTCCAACTACAAACCCATCAGACACAGTTTCTGCATAACACTGACTCCGCCACCGAACGTATTCGCCTCCCTACATTGGTGGACAAAACCAGAGAACCTATACACAGGTGTTCCCTTCCACCCACACCCCCCAGTACTTATGCTCACCATGGACGCTTCCCTGATAGGTTGGGGAGTGCACCTAGGTGACCACAAGGTACAGGGCCATTGGTCCCTCTCAGAGACGCGTCTGCACATCAATCTTCTAGAACTCAGAGTCGTCAAGTATGCTTGCCTTCAAATTCTTCCCACCATAAAGAACAAGTCCATCCGAGTTCTGACGGACAATATAGCATGTATGTTTTACATCAACAGGCAGGGTGGCGCACAATCTCACTCCTTATGCACAAAAGCCATCCAACTATGGAATTGGTGCATACAACGTCACATAGAAATCATCGCTTCCTACCTGCCTAGGTGTCATAACACTTCCGCCGACACACTCAGCAGACACTTCTCCAAGGAACACAAATGGGAATTACATCCCACGATACTCTGACAGCTCTTTTTCCACTGGGGCACTCCGTCAATAGACCTGTTTGCTACTCCTCAAAACCACAAATGCCATCTCTTTTGCTCCAGAGTGGGACTCAGGCATGCATCTCTAGGGAATGTGTTCCTCATTCCTTGCAACAACTCTCTCATGTACACTTTTCCACCAGTTCCACTGGTACAGAGGGTTCTATGCAAGATCACAGAGGACAAGGCCCGGGTCATACTTATTGCCCCAGCTTGGCCCAGACAAACATGGTATTCTTACCTGTTACTCATGTCCATCTGTCCTCCAAGGACTCTCCCAGACAGAGCAGATCTCCTCTCCCAGAACTGCGGTTGGCTTCTTCATCCGCAGGTCCGGAAACTCCATCTGACGGCGTGGTTCCTTTATGGTTTCAATCCCATGAATTAGCCTGCTCGGAACAGGTCCAATATGTCCTCCTGCACAGTAGAAGGGACTCCACTCGTAAGACTTACCTGCAAAAGTGGAAACGCTTCTCCATCTGGTGCTTCCACAGATGCCTGACACCCCAGACTGCAACCCTCCCTGACATCTTAGACTATCTTTTCAAACTAAAACAGGATGGGCTTTCGCTCAGTTGTATCAGAGTACACCTCACAGCCCTTACCACCTTCCATGACACGCTGGACGGCTATTCACTTTTTGCCCACCCCACCATGAAACGCTTCCTCACAGGCCTGCAAAATCTCTACCCTGAGATTCATTCACCAGTAGCCTCCTGGAGTCTCAAACTAGTTCTCCGCGGTCTTATGAAACCTCCTTTCGAGCCCCTGGCTATCTCTTCCCTGCTCCACATGTCCATGAAAATGGCTTTCTTGGTTGCCATAATGTCAACTAGAAGGGTTGGTCAAATAAGCGCCCTGATGTCCTATCCTCCCTACACCATTTTCTCTAAAGACAAGGTTACTATGTGACCGCACCCCAAATTCCTCCCCAAGGCGGTGTCTACCTTTCACCTTAACTAGCCAATACACTTACCTGTATTCCATCCCAAGCCCCACATGACTCCACAGGAAGCGGTGTTACATACCCTCGACATCCGACGGGCTCTTGCATTCTATCTTGACAGAACTAAACCATTTTGTAAATTCCCTAGGCTATTTGTTTCTACTACCGAGAGATCAAAAGGTGAGGCTATCTCTAAGCAAAGACTCTCCAAGTGGATCTCAGACTGCATCAGATCCTGCTATTCAGACCCAGAATGTTCAACCACCAGAGAGTGTTAGAACTCATTCTACTAGAGCAATGTCAACATCCATTGTCTTCCTCCACAATGTACCTATGACAGACCTATGCAAGGCGGCCAGGTGGACATCTGACCACACATTTTGCCAAACATTATGCTATCACATGGGATACCACGGCAGACACCGTAGTCAGCCATACTCTACCCACAGGAACAGACATCTCAAAGAACCTCAGTTACTGCAAGGTGAGTAACTTTCTCTTTCCCAGCCTACTGGTCCTTTACTAAAACAGGCCTTGATTCCTCCCAAATACGTAAGCACATGCCTCATGTTAGACATGTGAATAGTTAGTTTGACTTCAATGGGTCTACACTTGTCTTTAAGATTCTTGTGTAAGTACCCTAGTTGAATCAGGGCCCCCAGGAGTAAAATAGAAATCTTCAGAGATCAGCTGAAGGAAGCTAATGGAATCTACTGCAGTTTCCACTAGGTGTGGGAGAGCAGAGGTAGCGAATAGCATATTCCCCCCTGTCCCAACTCCTAGATTGCACCAGTCTATAGGAGAAGTTGCAGATTGTTATTGTTGCCTACACTGGCAATGGCATGAGCTTCATGAGTCATGCTTTATAGCAAGGGACCTGCAGTCAGTGGGCAGCAGCATGGTTTTTGCTATTGCCATACACTTCTCATGGAAAAAGAAGTTGACAACTGGAACCAAGTGTGTTTGTGATCTGAAAAGTAACCATGCCACATATAAGCTACTCTGAAAATGTAATTTGAAGACCCAGGCAGAGTCACAGCTGCTCCCCAACTCCCATCCCGAAGACCCATAGAGGAGAGTTGAGACATGCTGGGGCTTTGTGGAGAGATGGTGGGTCCCATTGTGGTGAAAAAGGGGAGATGGGGTGCTCATTTGGTAAAATTCAAACCTCCAAGTGAACATGAAAGAGATGATTCACAGACAGCTCCTTTTGAACTGTATAATGCAGGATGCAGAGTGCTTTTGCATAACTCTCCACCAAAGCTTATACATCTAGTTTCAAGCACAGGTAGAATCCAGAGCTACTTTCCCTAATTTTGTGAATTTTAATAAACCCTCCTGGTAAATGCATCAAATACTACATACTCATGGGGGGGAAAATAAACTACCCTGATCCATGCAATCATGTGATATAGCTGTGCCAAAAGTAGGTTAGTCTATCTTCAGCTTCTGCAGTATCAGTGAGTACAGGAATAATACTCTGCAATGTATATGGTGGGCTTTTTTTTTTGTAAAGTAGTCATATGGGATTTAGGGAAGATTTCTTTGATGTTGCTATTTTTGCCAGTGTAGGTCTGCAATGTAACTATACAAGAGGGTCTTCTACCTATATCTTGCAGAAGATAGAAGTGACAGACAAACAATGAATTGATACATGGTATTGTGAAGCTCAGGGATGGATGTGCATAAAATAGGCAAAGGTCTAATTTTCCTTGTGTAATATACAATGCCCAGTACCTCCCCTCAAAGCTGTCAGGCAGTAGACATATTTTATTCATAGGCAGGATTATGTGAAGAGAGATCTATTATATGTGTCGATTACAGGGAAGGAAGGATAAAGATGAGCTTTCCCTTGAAAAGAAAATGATGATTTCCTGCAGTTAATACAATGTAGTCTATAATTTAAATAAACTTCTTCCAGTTTGGCCAACTATCTTTTTTCATTCCCTCTCACCCTTCCTAGTCCCTGTTCTTGCCTTCCACCCATTCATTGTTACTGTGGTTTACAAACATCATAACAATCACCGTAGGGGGATTGTATGGTTTAGGGGATTGTGATTGGTTACTTCCCAGCCCGGGGACTGAAATGATTAAATATGTTGTGGGATCAATATGAAACATACTGATAGTTTCAGCCCAGTTCCTAGTGTATGGATATCCATATCACAAAACTACATCAAGTGACAACCTTATTGGTAGTCTCCACACAGACGTCCAGTACTTGGATGGTTACGGAGAGAGAGAACTAACCTTTAAGTCATTCTAGATTAGCATTGAAGCAAATGAGATGAGGTAGTGTTAGGAACCTTGCATTGTCACTGTCTGTACTTTACCTAGTCTGTGGTTGTGGCTTTTTACCTGGGGTCAAATTTTCTAAAGCTCTCAGCACCCACAAGGGCCTCAGATTTTCAAAAGAGATCCATTCATTAGGAGCAGGTCTTTGTTTGTTTTGTTTTTGTTTTGTTTTGTTTGTTTGTTTAAAAATCTGGCCCTAACAGTCACAGTGGGAACTGCTGAGTTCTTCTGAAAAGTTAACTGTTATTTAGGGGCCTAAATGGGAGCTTAAGTCTTTGGAAAATCTAGTCCGTATAGTGCCTACGGCAGGGTGGACTAGGTCCGAGGCTCCCTGCTGGAGGCCTCATGGTCCTGCCTCACCCCGCCCCACAATAAGAGCAGTTAGAAGTCCTCCAGCAGCCTAGAGTTGCTGCAGAGGAGCAGCCAATCAGAAAGTCTGCTGGAGAGACCAATCAGGGGGAGAAAGGCCCTATATAAGACAAGCAGCATAGTAGAGCAGAGCAGTTAGTTGCTGTGTGGAGCTTGAGGACTGAAGACTTGGTGACTAAAAGAGCAGCAGTACCATGGACAGCTCACTGCGGAGCTCTCACTGCAGGCAGGACTGAAGCCCGGAGAAGGCTGCTGAAGACCCAGTGCCTGGCTGGCAGGAAGATCTGCAGGACCAGCAGCAGGTCCGTGCGGGCAGGCTGAAGCCCAGCACAGACACTGGCCAGGCCAGTGAGGGTTCCAAGATGGGCCCTGTTGGTCTGGTTGAAGACTGAGCCCACGGAGGCCTGCTGAAACACCACGAGTTGTGGGTACAGAGATCAGTCCCGGCTGGTTGGTTGAAGAAGGCAGTGCTGTTGAGAGAAGACTTAGAGCTATGGCCCCATACCAGGGCCGTGAAAAGAACTTGGACTGTATATCCTGGAAGGGGGGACAGTGTGTGTGGCTCAGGTGGAGGGCTGAGATGTTGAAGACCTGCTGAAAGAACCATCAGCTGGGGGTGTTTGCGAGAGGCGGGTGCCACCCCAATGTAAGACCAAAGGAGGCTCCCACCCACCCAGCTGAAGGGGGCTGCCTGAGAGAGGTGGGTGCTGCCCCATGAGAAGACTGTGATTGCAGGCACATTGGCCAAAGAAAGGGGGTGCTTGCGAGAAGCTGGTGCTGACCCTGTTACAGTGCCCCAAAATGTGTTCAGTGCTTTATAGACAGAATGAGACAGGATTTCATATGAGATTTCCAATGCCCCCGGGTTGTCTCCAGCTGGGAAATAAAACAGACTTTCTCAGGGTGTAGTGAAATGAACTTTAAAGATTATTGTTGAGGAGCAATATTTTTCCAGTGGATAGGTCACAGGGTGGGAAGTCAGGAGATCTGGAATCTGTTCCTGGCTTTCGGAGTGTCCATCAGCATTCTACTTTACTCCTCTGTGCCTCTATTTTCCTTCTCAATCTCTTTGTCTTGTCAGTTATAGATTATAAACTCTTCAGGACAGGGACTAAATCTTGTGTCTGTATAGCGCCAAGCACAAAGGGGACCTGATTTTGGTTGTGTCTTCTGTTTTAGTGTAACACAAATAAGTAATATTAATGAACTGGCTAATGTGAATATTCACCACTGCCTTCTACTGGATGGAGCTGAAACTGCATGTCATAAGCTGCTAACTGCTAATCACAGAAATGTAGGGCTGGTAGACACCTCAAGAGGTCATCAAGTCCAGCCTCTTGTGCTGAGGCAGGACCAAGTAAACATAGACCATCGTTGACAGGTGTTTGTCGATCTCTTCTTATAAACCTCCAATGATGGGGATTCCACAATCTCCCTTGGATGCCTGTTACATAACTTAACTACCCCCTATAGTTTGAAAGTTGTTTTTTTTTTTCTTCCTAACAGCTATCCTAAATCTCCCTTGCTGCAGATTAAGTCCACTACTACAGTGGACATGGAGAAAAACTGATCACAGTTCTCTTTTTAATGGCCCTTAACATACTGGAAGACTGTTATTTGGTCCTCCCTCAGTCTTCTTTTCCCAAGACTGAACATGTCCCTCTTTTTTTTTTTTTTTTTAACCTTTCCTTATCGGTGAGGTTTCCCAAACCTTTCATCATTTTTATTGCTCTCCTCTTGACTCTCCAGTTTGTCTACATCTTTCCTAAAGTGTGGCACCCAGAGTTGGACTCTCTACGCCACCTACGGTCTCACCAGCACTGAATAGAGTAGGACAATTACCTCTTGTATAATATGATACTTGTGTTAATACCTGAAGACTTTCCCTTAGTTAAAGTGGTAGGGTATGTGATTTTTATTTTTTATTTTTTTTTGAGGTGGAGCTTCTGCATTCTCTCTATTTTCATTGCAACGTTCTGTGCAGCCACGAAGTGTAGCTTTGTGATGTGTGGAGTTCCTAGGTACTCATAGGATGGGCTTCTGCTTTGGAGGCCTCATGAAATCAGGAAGTGCACTGGAAAAGTTAAAATAAAAGGTGAATTTTTTTCAATGCAAAAATATATTTTGAATTCATTAGGAACTTTAGATCAGGGTTCAGGTTATCTCATTCTTTATCCAAACCAGTTGACTCATCCCTAGTGAAATCCTGGCGTATTTAGCGTTTATCATTTTTCTTAGATTAGCAAAAGCTTTATAACATGCCAACTTCTGAAATACTCAGTGGACACTTTTAACATCTCATTGCACGTTTGTGCATTGTTGTGCACTTTCAGGCCCTGTCCTTACTCTGTCCTTCTCCACAAATGCACGTAAACATGCACAATAATATCTGTACATGTTGATCTGAGCCAAATAAATCAGTTATTCACAAGGCACCACTCTGTTACCCCTGAGGGTCTCCTCTTCATTCCCTTGCTGAAATGTAAATAAGCAGCTTGCATGCTGCATGCTTTTTGCACGCAGCAAGTGGATTAGGTCCCATTGATCAGCAGATAGAAATGTATGTACTTTCAAAAATTCTAATGATTAATCAAGTGTAAAGTACAAAAAATGAAAGCAACTTTAAATGGAGTTGCTTTGCTTTTGACTGGTGTACGTCAGCTACAGGAGGTCAGCTGAAAAGTATATTTTTTCCCCCTTTGCTTCATGTGGAATGTCCTTGTAATTCCTGAATCCAAATAATATATTTCCTCATTTTACCTGCAGCAATTTAGCTTTCAAAAGACTCAAAACACAGTAGTTGGTGGAGTGTTCAACTAATGATTTTGATACTGATTATGATTTTGGTACTGCTTTGTTAAAAAAAAAAGACTAAGTAATTAGATACTATGGTTATTGGTTTATGGTTGGAAGTTTCCAAAGCTGCAAATCGTTAATAGATTTTTTTTCACTTACTTTGTCTTATGTATTTTTTTTTAAACAATAATTTCATGGAATTGACTTACACTCCAAATTTAAAATGCATTGAAGTGCTTGACTTGAATATATATATTTTAATATACCATTCTATTTCACTTATTCATCTTAATTTGTAACACTAACATTTCATCACTTCCAAAGCATAGCTATGTTGTTGTTTTTCACTCAGGCAGTATATTTTGTTCTGCCAGTGAACTTAATGTCAAACATTTTTAAAGAGAGTCTTTAAAGTAATAAAATCCCACAAAGCCTCTAACGTTTGCTGGGAGGTATGTCTTCTTTGGGTTCATTGTAGGCTCAATGGCTCTCAACCTTTCCCATACCATGATCCCCTGTTACAACAGAAAAAAGTTTCAGGCTCCCACGCTGCAATAGTTTCAGGACCCTCGTCTCATCGAGCCATAAAGAAGGAAAGGATGGAGGTACAACTCCCAGGTAGAGAACCCATGTGATCACGAACTTGTGTTCCCACTTCTGGCTAGATGCCCATTTGGATGCCCATAAAAAATACTACATAGTCACAAATTTAAAGTAAAATTCTCCTCTAGGATATGCATAATGGAATTTTTACCAGTATTCTGCAGTTCCTATATACATGGACAAACAGCAGGGGGGCAGGAGGTGTTGGAGTCAAATCTAGTCTGCAGATCCAGAACAAGAGTTTTGTCCTAAAGTACCTTTTTGTCTTGGGATTTTTAATTTCTCTGTGATAAAGTAGTAAACGTTTTCTTTCAACTCTTTTACACTTGATTATAATATGCATCTCATTTGGGGTATAAACTGTGTCCTGAGAGATTTGTGCAGTATTTGCTAACATGGCCTTTGTGAATCAGTCCTCTGATCTTAAAGGATAAGTCTTGGCCCCTCTCATTTACTCTTTATAAAATGAACTTGCAGGTGTTGTATCATTCCTAGCCTCATTCTGCCTTTTCTTTCACTGGCAGCTGGCACATGGCACCATTCGTTGTTGTCTTGTCTTCGCCGCTCCCTCTGGTTCTACTTCTTCTCTTGATAATCAACAGCATCACGATCTTGGGGGGAGCCCAAGTTGTTCACTATTGATGGTAGGACTATTGATAAACATTTTGGTTTGAAATCTGTCTCTGAGATTTCAGTATGAATGACAGACAGTTTCCTGACTGAATCTGTGATTCGCTCAACTTTCCACAACACCTTGAATTCCATTCTAATGCCATGAAGGCTTTTTTATTGTACCTTGAAAGGGCTGATAGGAAGGAAGACACCAGCCAGTTTATATTTTTATTGCCATATTGTGAATCAGCTCTAGACATTCCTGGGTATGAAATATTTTGCATCCTGTAAACAGACACAGAGGAATAGGGGCTGAGCTCTTTTTTTCAAAAAGACTGTTCTCAATTTACGGTCTGTGCCAGATTTAGAAGGTATGATTCTGTGCTGCACCTATGAGATTATGGGCTATTCCAGTGACCGGCAAGGACCCTAGAGCAACTTAAACTGTTGTGGGCACCTTTCTACATTATGGCAGCCTCTCCGGCCTCCATATAGTCTGCAGCACTGCATACTGGGGCCCACCCTAGACATGCCCCTCCTGCTCCAAGGCCTGCCCTGACATGTCCTCTATGCCAGGGCTTATGAATGGGTCATTAGAGGGCAGCCCAATGGCTGCCTTTCACAGTGCCTGTGCTAGGAAATCCTCCCCTCGCTGCAACCAGGTTTCTAGAACACCTCTTCAGTTCTCATACATGGCCAGAGCAGAGGTGAAGATCTGGCCTGAAGTGGTTAAGGTGTGAATTAAAGCTCATCGTGCTCAAGGATATGGATAAAGTCTCTGTGGATTTTTTTTTCTTAGTTTCAAACATGAAACCCATACGCCAAATTGAAGCACAGATCGTTAGAGGAAAATATAAGTTAGACTTAATAAAAAGTATGAGAATTGGGCAAAAAGCAGCATTGAAATCAGATTGCCTCTTTTTTTTTTCTTCCCTCAAAATACTAAGCACGTGTTTGCCAAACTTAACCACAGGCCTCATGAGTATGCAAAAGTCAGTTAGAAGGCAGAACCAATAGAAAAATAAAATAGAATAGGTCCCAGAGCGCATTTGGCATAAGTTCATTACATTTTAAAGAAAAAATGCCTTTACAATTTTCTAAAATCAAGTATGTAGGCTATATCTTGTAAGGGAGTTGTAACTTTTGGAATACAGTTTACCTATTACTTCAGTTCAATCTTATTCCAAACATAACTATTCATTCTCTTGATCTATTTTACTTTAGCTAACTATCAAGAATGAGTTTCATACCTACAGTTTAGACATGCATGCAAATGTAAATTAGGTCTTATTGAACAGTTCTGGCTGCAGGAGATCATAATGGTGAAACTAAACTTTTTTTAACATCACAGCCTTATTTTGGATATGTAGTGATTTAGGCTAGATTCTGATACCCGTGGTGTCATAACTATAAAGGGAAGGGTAATAGCTGTCCTGTGTACAGTACTATAAAACCCCTCCTGGCCAGAGACTCCAAAATCCTTTTCCCTGTAAAGGGTTAAGAAGCTCAGGTAACCTGGCTGGCATCTAACCTAAAGGACCAATAAGGGGACAAGATACTTTCAAATCTTGGGGGGGGAAGGCTGTTGTTTGTGTTCTTTGTTTGGGAGTGTGTTCGTTCTCGGGACTGAGAGGGACCAGACATCAATCCAGGTTCTCCACATCTTTCTAAACAAGTCTCTCCTATTTCAAACTTGTAAGTAAATAGCCAGGCAAGGCGTGTTAGTTTTCCTTTGTTTTTCTCAACTTGTAAATGTACCTTTTACTAGAGTGTTTATCTTTGTTTGCTGTACTTTGAACCTGAGACTAGAGGGGAGTCCTCTGAGCTCTTTAAGTTTGATTACCCTGTAAGGTTAATTTCCATACTGATTTTACAGAGATGATTTTTACCTTTTTCTTTAATTAAAAACCTTCTTTTTAAGAACCTGATTGATTTTTCCTTGTTCAAGATCCAAGGGGTTTGGATCTTGATTCACCAGGAGTTGGTGGGAGGAAGGAGGGGAATGGTTAATTTCTCCTTGTTTTAAGATCCAAGGGGTTTGGATTTGTATTCACCAGGGATTTGGTGAAGGTTTTTCAAGGTTTCCCAGGAATGGAATCCATTGAAATGGTGGCAGCGGAACCAGAGCTAAGCTGGTAGTTAAGCTTAGAAGTTTTCATGCAGGCCCCTACATTTGTACCCTAAAGTTCAAAGTGGGGATCCAGCCTTGACACGTGGGTACAATGATTCTGCAAGGAATCCTGTTGAAATCAACTCCTCAGTATAAATTCTTGTGGCATTAGATACTATTCTTTGTGAGTTAGGGTATCAGAATCTGGCCTTATTTGCATTATCTGAATGTAAACACTACATATGTTTGAAAGAGAAGTACTGTATTACAGTGCACTGGGTTTGTTAGTGCATTTCAGTATCATCTTGTTTAAATTTATTGTTAAAATATGTGTTGTGTTGTAACCATGCAATTTGCAAATTGTTTCCCAGGAAGGTGGGAAAGATGAGTGTTCGTGGGATTTTTATGGCCCGTCACGGAGTACACATAACTCTCTGATGGGTCATGGAGTACACGTAACCCTCAAGTTAATAACCTGCAAAAGGAACATGGGAAAGGATCTGTCCAGCCCTGCACAATATGCTCAACGTGCCCATTTAATTCAGTCCATATGAGATTAGAGCAGAGAGACAGAGTGAACTAGCAGGCGGTTGCAGTGAGGGCCCAGAATGGGTAAGTCCTCCTCGTGCCTCTTCTCTCTCCCCAGGGAGGAAATGGGTTTAGGAGAATAGGTTCAGGCTAGAGCCCATGGAACACCTAGGGAAATGATCCTGTTACTTGCCCAGAGCAGATAAGCAATTAGAGCAAGACAGGGAGAAGGGATCATAAAAGGAAGAGGAGGCTATTTGGGAGTGGGGGGAAATGTGGAAAAGGTTGAGAACCCCTTGCTCAGAAAATGGCTATGTCTGTGGAATTCAGTTATTCAGAACTCATCTAGAGAAGTCAGGCTGGATTGTCTGATTACCTGTCACTCATCTTGTACCCGGCTAGCCTGCAGTATCTATCAGGTGTTAATCTAGACAACACTATGTTGCATTGCAGGAATTGATTGCTTGGGCTGGTTTTGAAACCATATATGAAAGCTTTTCCCCAAAGGCTGAGGTATTCAGTTCGAAGTCTGGAAGAAGGGAACTGCTGCTTGAGACAATGAGAGGACTGACTGAAAAAGACATTCTGGAAGTGCCAGCTCTTCTTCAAAGAGCTGCTCATTCCTGCCTAGCAAGCAGATTTTCCAGCCTACATATGTCTTGAACATCCAGAATTAATATATTGTCATGTCATGGGGAGCTGTGAGGCCTAGAATTGAGGAAATAGAAGTGTTGCAAAGTTCAGGGCTAAATTTTCCAAAATGGAGGTCTGAACTTCAAAAGGTGCATTAAAATGTGTACCTATCATTATGTGCTGTCTTACCACAGCTGTGCACACAGCTTGGGTGGGACATGCACACAAATGGCCCTTTAATAATTTGACCCTTAATGTTAAAATTCCTGTTCCTTTGTTTCACTCATTTTCGAAAGGTCAAGTACTCTTGTGATCAAATTGCTTCTATAGCCAAATGCTTATTTTGATTCATGCACTTATCCTGTCAAAATGCTGTTTTCTTATAACCTTGGTGCTGCCCAAGCAACTTTCCAAACAGTATAACTCTGTGGCGAAGTGGCTGAAGCAAAGTACCTTGTTAGGTCTATTTCTCAATCCACATGAAATTCTAATGATTTCTACTTGATTACATTTCTCTGGGCCAGAAATAACACTAGTAGTTGGAAAAAAAAATCTTTAAAATGGTATTCATTCCTAATCTATTCCAGTCTGATAAGGTGCTGTCATATGTAAGTACAGTAGGTTGCCATTCTCCCTTAAAACAACATCTGATATCAGTTTCTTCTCTCCAGTCATGCTGTCCAAATGCTTGAACGACTTAGACTGTAAGCACTTTTTATGTGGTTGTAAGACAGCCAGCATAGTGGGGCCAGTGGGTGCCACTGCAGTACAAATACTACAAATTAATAACTGCACAACTTAAGGGATCATGTTCTGAGTAACTGAAAATGACATTTTGGGGCATAGGAAGAAATTTAATCTACCTACTGTAAGGCACTTGGCATCCACTCTCCACATATCCACCAGCTATCAATCGGGGACCCTATACAGAAGAGAGGAGCCATAAAATAGTAAAATTTTCAAAACTGTAGGAGCCTAAGTTCCATTTTCAAAAGGGACTTGGGTACTGAGAAGCTTATAGATACTTTTAAAAGTACCTAAATGACTTAGACGCCTCAACCCAATTGAAAGTCTGCAGAACGTAAGCTACTAAGTTATTTAGGAGCTTTTAAAAATTGTACTTGTAATCCGCATCCTTAATGTCTCTTAAAATATTTGTCCTAATGGTCATTCCTATTTTAGTGCCTCTGACAAAAATCATGTTGTTGTTTTTTTTTTTTAGTATTTTTAGAAGTGGTCAGATGAGGATTGAGCAAATCACCAGTTACTTTAAGGGCAGTTATTATGGTGTTTAGTGACACTTGGAATGAATCAGTGAGAAGCAGGCATATGCAGTACAGTGTCTGATCAATAGTCCATATATCTGTGTGGAATACAAAGCAACCTTATCTACTTCCCTGTGTGCCTGCCTGCATAATATTTAGAGCTGGTAGGATTTTTTTCCCCACCTTCTTGAAAATTTCAACTTTTCTGTGAAAAATTGAAAGTGGGGGAAAAAAATATTTGGCAATGCTGCAGTGGTGCTTTATGGGAGCTGTAGTTCCAGGTGCTTTAAGCTCCCATTCTCCTCTATAGGCCAGGGTCCTTGGCTGTACTACATCTCCCATGATGCATCATGATCTCCCCTCTGGCTGGCTGAGCCAGCACAGTGCATCATGGGAGGTGTAATGTAGCTAAGGAACCCAATCCATAGAGGAAACATTTTAAAAGATGCACTTTTTCCATAGAAAGTGGACACTTTTCACAATTATTTTTTTAGTTGAAATCTCAATTTTCCATAGAAAAACAGTTAAATGGAAAATTATTGACGAGCCATGAAAATATTCCTAAGGCTGTATTATAAATAAAAGATCATATTAGATAATTTTTTTGAAATCACTTTTCTGAGGGGACACTATAAATGTAACACGGTGATGCACTGTCTCCCTCTAGTGGTGATTGGACCAGAGTTAGAAGTTAATAACACTGCTCTACAGCCAAAATGCTTCTGAAATAAATGTAGTCAAACTTTACTAATTCTGGGTCACTGAGAACGAAAATGATGCTTAAAATTGTTGATTGGCTCTAGTTTTCAAGATATGCTATTGGGTCGGTATATACGACCCTTGACTTGGGAATGGCGGAGGATAAGTGAGTTATAAAGTGAAGGGATCTCAATTTAAACCAGAAATGACTAACATACATCTTTGACTGGATCTATGAATAAATCTATGACTGGGTTTGGACAGTACTTGCTTTTTAGGCAAAACAATGAATGATGCAATCTGAAGCTGGTATTGCATCATACATGATATGAATTGCATCATGTTATTCCTAGAAGTCATGGATGATGCAATCATAACGAAGCTTACATCACTGCTGAACAAATTGCCCTATATCAGCTCTAGAAATCATACAGTGTCGTGCTCTCTTATTTGTCAGTGTTTGATTTAGCAAAGGGACACATTTCTGTTTAGCCAAAGTGAGCAGAGATGTCCCGCGTACTTGTGTGAACAGTGAAGATAACTTCTGCTATGTTTGTGGTGAAGTGACTTTTGCATCACAAAAGCGCAGTATAACCACTATGGTTAAGAAAGCCTATCACCTTTATTTTGGCTGCAAAATTGGAGATCAGGACAAGATGTGGGCCCCACACATATGCTGCAACACTTGTGCAATAAATCTTCGCCAGTGGTTGAACAGGAAAAGGAAATCTATGCCTTTTGCAGTGCCAATGATTTGGAGAGAGCCAACAGATCATACCAGCAATTGTTACTTCTGCATGGTGCCTCCAGTTGGGAAAGGTGAGTCAAAGAAGGTAAAAGTGGACTGTGCATTATCCAAACTTTCCATCAGCTATACGCCCAGTACCCCACGGAGAAGGACTGCCGGTTCCTGATGCACCAGAATCATTTTCACTTGAGTCAGACGAGGAAGAGGATGAAACTTCTGGTCCTGAACCATCAATGTCACAGGACCCACATTTTCTCCCATCCTCCTCCTCTGAACCACACCTCATAACACAAGGTGAACTGAATGACCTTGTCAGGGATTTGGAACTACCCAAGAGTAAGGCAGAGCTGTTGGGCTCCAGACTACAGCAGTGGAATCTCCTGGCAGGTGCTGTTATGGTTTCCATGTTCCGTAGCTGTCAGAAGGATCTTGTCCCATTCTTCTTCATGAAAGGTGATCTTGTAGCCTGCAACAACATCCATGATGTGATGGCAGCCCTCAACATCATTCATGCTCCAGATGAGTGGAGACTGTTCATTGATTCATCAAAGACAAGTCTTAAAGCTGTTTTACTGCATAATGGCAATGTTTTGCCATCAATTCCAGTTGGTCATGCAGTCCATATGAAGGAAACCTATGACAACATGAAACAACTTTTGAGGTGCATAAACTATGACCAACATCAGTGGCAGCT
Source organism: Trachemys scripta elegans (assembly GCF_013100865.1). NCBI lineage: Eukaryota > Metazoa > Chordata > Testudines > Emydidae > Trachemys > Trachemys scripta. The sequence goes on along the minus strand of NC_048305.1, from coordinate 109,121,989 downwards.
TTGTGGCGATTTGACGGTTGTTGCTCTCTTGCTTGGTCTGCAGACTGGATACACAAAGTACTGCTGTTTTCTCTGCGAATGGGATAGTCGTGCAAGAGATTGCCACTACATCAAGAAAGACTGGCCACTCCAACAGTCATTGGAGCCTGGGAGGAAAAGTGTTCAGCATCCACCACTTGTTGAATCAAGGAGGATTTTGTTACCACCCTTCCACATCAAGCTGGTCTGATGAAGAACTTTGTCAAGGCCATTGACAAAACACAAGCAGCTTTCAAGTACCTCCGTGGAAAATTTCCAATGATAAGTAAAGCTAAGATAAAGGAAGGTGTCTTTGTTGGTCCTCAGATTCGTGAACTTCTTCGAGATGATGCATTGACCATGCACTGCGTGGCAAGGAAAAGACAGCATGGAAAGCCTTCCAGTTAGTGGCAATAAATTTTCTCGGAAACAACAAGGCAGACAACTACAGGTTGTTGGTGGAAAATCTCCTCAAAGCATACAAAAGCCTTGGTTGCAACATGTCACTAAAGATACATTTTTTGCACTCTCATCTAGGTTTTTTTCCACCGAACTGCGGAACAGTGAGCGACGAGCACGGCAAGCGATTTCATCAGGGCATTGCAGCAATGGAGAAACGCTATCAGGGCAAATGGAGCCCATCAATGCTTGCAGACTATTGCTGGACAGTGACAAGAGATGCTCCATTTAATGAATACAAGAGACAAGCCCAAGAAGCGCCGAGTAGACACTGAATAGGACTAAACTATGTACATAATAGTTTTTTTGCCTTTTGTTTCATAATAAAATTTATATAACCCTTTTGCTGATTTTAAAGTGTTACATAAACAGGACAGGTGAAATCTTATCATGTAAAGCAACCATAAACACATGAAAAGACCTAGGTTTACAAAATTTATGATTAAAACTCTACTATCTACACAATATACATAGACATAAAATGTAAAAACTTAAATGTCTTAGAAACAGTAGCCAATCAGTTGTTTTAATTGTCATATTTGAATTCAACACATCAAAATACATAATAAATAGCACATTTTATCTCTGAAGCAGACGACTTCTCAAAAATTGTAGACCAGTGTGAGCCGGCTTTACAGTCTTGGGTCTTTTAGTTTGGGATGTAGAGGTTCATGTTTTAGGATCTGAAGTTCCATAACTGCTGAAGACTCACTTAGGGGCACGGTGAAACATACATGTTCTACATTTAGGCCCAAATCCCGTGGTCCTTGCTGACTTCATCTTTGCCTGAATAAGAACTGCAGGGTTTGGCCTGTAATAACTGCCCAGATAATAACATTTTCCAACACTGGAAACTCAGTAAGAATTGTCTGTTGCTTCTTGAGTGAGAGTGAAATCCCTGGGAGATGAGGAGTGTAGCTGTAGCCCATGAAAGCTTATGCTCAAATAAATGTGTTAGTCTTTAAGATGCCACAAGTACTCCTGTTCTTTTTACAGGAGTCTTAGACAGCACAGCAGTTCCATCTTCCCAATAGTTGTTGAAATTTCCTCTTAAATAGCAATGGGAAAATCACTTATTAGGATCAGTGTTTAAAATCTCAGTGTCATTGTCAGTATTCGTGGCAGAAAAGAGGAGGATTGCAGCTTGTGTTAGAGCTATGCAAACCCTATTGATTATGAGTCACAATCATGGTCTGGGAACTTAACCCTGCAGCTCAGTTTGCAAGTGGTTAGCATCAAATCAGTCATTTCATATTCACGTGGAGGCTTGAAATTGTGAACTCAAGGGGATGTCTCTCCCCTCCTTCACAGCTGCACCCAGGTTGCCTCGTGCAGCCTTCTCCAGCAAACCCTAGGAACCACCCTCCTTACTTCTGGTGTTTCCAGGGGACCCAGTTGATCTCTTTTCCTAAGAGGATCCTGAATCCAGTGACTGATACCCTTAAGGCCAAATGTGTGCTGGTGTAAATTGCAACAGTGCCATTGACTTTGAGCTACACTAAACTACACCAGCAGATAAGTTGCCTCTAGTTGTCCAAAGGCCAGTTGACAGCTACTCCCCTATCTTTAACTCTTGGGGAATCGTGGGCAGTTACTGGTGCTCCAGTCCTAGAGATCTTTGGGGTTGGGAGGAGAGACATAAAGTAGCCTGGCCTACTCCTAAATAGCACAGGGGGAATGAAAAACCCTTTCTGTCCTGTTTGTCTTACAAGCATCTTTGTCTTAATCTGCAAGTACAGGATAGCACCCCGTCAGGCCTAACACAATGGCTAGGGAACCCTCTGGCTTTCTTTAGCTACCATGCACTAGGAAAAATGGGGCTTAATTTCTTTAGCCGTCACTTCACATTCATTAATAGCAGTCAGTTCTGCTGTGCTTTGGTGCCCCGCTGCCACTTATTTCCAGCAATCTATTCCCCACTCTAACTTCAATTTCAAATGCGTGACACTTCTGCTGTGGTTTCCTTTTCATTCTGACCAAGGTGGACAAAGGCACTAGTAATTAACATTGCCATGAAACATACCAGAAAGTAAAAGCACATGCCAGTGCCTCTCGGCAATACAGTGGGGGATGATGGCTCTTAGATTCCAATTATGGATGCAAACTGTAGTCCAACATCCTCCCCCGTTCTTATTTCACAGCCACATCAAGTTATTTTTTTTTATTTTGATGCATGTGCAATGCTGAACTTAGAAAGAAAAATGTCCTATTTACAAAAATTTAGAATTGGAATGAAATAAGTCTGTCATCATTGTATCATCCATCATCTATGTGCCCTTGGCAATTTTGTTTAGTCATATGTCAGAACTAAGCAAACCAGAAGTAAACTGAGTTGAATGGAAAAAACAGGCTGGAAGGGAAAAGAGCATAGCAAGTTAAGAGGGGCCTCCTTCCTTTCCAAAATAAACTGTCATTGTGTTACTATACTGTTCTAATTTGATTTTTGTTTTGCTCTTCAGAAATTTGTTTCTGGAACTTATTTTTAATTTGCTATTGAAATGCATTAAGAATAGCCTAGAGCTGATAACTCTCACAACTATCAGGTCAGTCTTTCCCCTGTGTGTTTATTAATACTACGCAAGACTGAGGATGCACTAAATACATATCCTGCCTACACCAAATCACACAGACCTTGAGTTGAGTTGATTGTACATGAACATGTGACTAAAGACTGTATCATAATGTATATGCTTCTTTCTTCTCTTCCATGCCACTTGGGTGCCGGAAGTGAGATCACTGACAACACAAGGAGAACAGTTTCCCTGTGCTCAGTCCAGTTAACCAGCAGCACAGCAGTTCCTAGCTGCTCAGTGAAGCAATTGCAGGAAAAATCCGTCTCAGTCCTGCCTTGACCATGCTTAGTAAACTCTGTAGGAGTGGAGCTTGTTCTGTGGGGTTGGAGCATGCTCACTGAAAGTGGAACCTTCCAATAATTCCACTTTCACCTTCTTATAAACGACTATGGCAAATGTGCAAATGACAATATTCAGTAGGCATATAACTTGACCAAATCTAGGTTGATTTTCGTAGATGTGGCTAAAGCCACTTCCTTGGCACTGTGGGATTGCACCCCCTCCAAATATCACGTCCCAATTCCAAAGCATATGTGCTAGAATTTTTCTCTAAAAAGAGTAGTAACATTTTTAACATAGGGATACCAACATATTTGTCTCTGACCTTGTGTTGGAAATAGTTGAACTGTTTTAGCTAAAACATTAAAAATAAAATAAATGTAATGTTGTGCAAATGCCTGTTATGGAAAATATCATTATATTAAATAACTATTTAAAGTTTGGCAAAGTTATTAATAACTGAAAAACAGGGTCTGATAATGGACAATTTTAGACAACCTTAACCTTAGGCATGGTTACAAGTCCAGCCAAATAATAATTAGGGCTTATGTCAGGGATTCCATTGGGTGAATTATGTAACAAAAAGGATGCCTGTCCTCAGTTGTCATCTTATATGCTAAAGGTCTGGGGTTTCCCAACAATCTTCTCATTTTTCTTTTGTGCTCTACTGAGGGTGGGGGTAGGGAGGTAACAGAGCTCCCATTACCATGATTTAACTTCTTCCCCCTATGTAATAGTTCATACAGTGAATGGTTTGTTAATGTTTCAGGGCACGACCATAGGTTTTGCAGCTCACTGGTGAAATCAAGAAACAGCAGATGTCACAATGTTTTGTTGTATTGAAAAAGGTTTGTTTTGTGGTCAAGACACTGGACGAGGATTCAAGAGCTATGGCATCAATTCCTGCTTCTGCTTTAGACTTCCTGTGTGATCTTTGGCAAGTCACTTAATTTCTCTCTGCCTCCATTTTCCATCTGAAAAAATGGGGGTATTTGTGCATCCTTCATTTTCCCATAATTGAGGTGAGGGCTCTTACAAGTGCAAAATTTAGTCGGGCACTTTCCCACACTATGTATGTCAGGACAGTGTCCGTAGATGTGGTGCATTTCCCCAAAGTGACTTCTTGGAGTGTATTGTTCTGGTGTAAAATTCTTCTTCCCTAAAGCTACTCTCTCTGAGCAAGTATGTACCAAACCTGCAGCCATACAGGGCTCAGAACATCCTCAATGCTTATAACCTCCCCTCAACTGCTTCATTGCCAGGGCCTCCTTGGCTCCCTCTGTAGTCTTGAAAGATGACCTGGTGACTCAAATTGCCACAGCCCTCTAGTGACAAGCAATTCGATTCCCTCCTTGCTCAGATGAAAAACTGCTCTTCAGACACTCCCAATGCTCCAGGAATGCTAAACACACCCTGACCTTCTTCACCTCCAGCTGCCCAACTATCCCAGATAACTTGATGACAGTACTTGCAGGAATCTGCCTTGGCTACACTCGGGACTTCACAGCACTGCTGCGGCAGCGCTGCCACAGCAGCGCTGTGAAGCACGAGTGTAGTCGCACCGCCAGCGCTGCGAGAGAGCTCTCGCAGCACTGTATGTGCTCCACCTCTCCGAGGAAAATAGCTTGCAGCGCTGTGAACGCGCATGCAGCGCTGCAGGCTCTGATTACACT
>NC_048305.1:108934607-109116887 GCF_013100865.1 Trachemys scripta elegans | reverse complement strand
CCCTACCCTGACCCTAACCCCAAACCCTAACCCTAACCCCTAACCCCTCAACCCTAACCCCTAACCCCTAACCCGACCCTAACCCTAAACCCTAAACCCTGACCCTAACCCCCTAACCCTAACCCCTAGACCCTCACCCTCTAACCCCCTAACCCTAACCCCTAACCCCTAACCCTAACCCCCTAACCCTAACCCTAACCCCTGACCCTGACCCTAACCCCCTAACCCTAAACCCTAACCCTAACCCTACCCTGACCCTGACCCCTACCCTAACCCCTAACCCTAACCCTAGCCCTAAGCCCTGACCCTAAACCCCAACCCCCAACCCTTAACCCTACCCCTTAACCCTTACCCTCACCCCTCAACCCTAACCCCTAACCCTACCCCCTAACCCTACCCCCAACCCCAACCCTACCCCTCACCCCGACCCCAACCTGACCCTACCCTCACCCTGACCCTAACCCCAACCCTGACCCTAAACCTACCCTGACCTAACCCCAACCCCTAACCCAACCCCTCACCCTAAACCCTACCCCTGACCCCTAAACCCTACCCCTGACCCCTGGACCCCAACCCCTAAACCCCAACCCCCGACCCCTAACTCTAGACCTCACCCTAACATACCCCAACCCTAAACCCTGACCCAACCCTAACCACCCTGACCCGGACGCTGACAGTAACCTAACCATACCGCCATTACCCCTGACCCAACCCTAACCCTGACCTTAACCCTACCCCACCCCTAACCTAACCCCAACCCCGACTCCCCCCCCCAAACCTAACCCTAACTCCACCCTCACCCCTAACCTGACCCTAAACCCTAACCCTACCCCTTGACCCTGACCCCACCCCCAAAACCCTTACCCTAAACCCAACCCTAACCCAAAAAACCTAACCCTTAATCCTATCCCTGACCCTCACCTAACCCAGCCCTACCCCTGACCCCCACCCCAAACCCTGATCCCCTGACCCCCCTACCCTCACCCCAACCCTAAATAACCCTAACCCCATCCCAACCTAAACCCCACCCCTAAACCCTCACCCTGACCCCAACCCACCACCCTTAACTCTCTACCCCTAGACCCTAACCCTCTACCCCTACCCCCGAACCCTAACCTCCCCCCTCCTAACCCTGACCCTAAACCCCTAACCCAACCAAAACCCTAACCCTAACCCCAACCCGACCCCAAGCCAACCTACCTCTAACCCCTAAACCTACCCCTACCCTAAGTTCCAAACCCCGACCCCTACCCCAACCCCTTAACACTAAAACTCATCCCCTAACCCAACCGTAACCCTTAACCTACCCCCTACCCCTAACCCCAACCTATTGGCTACCTGTGATTCCCTGAGGCACTTAAGCAGCTCTGATCAATAACAGACATAAGTTTCTTGCACTGCTCCCAGGGTTTGAAGCCTGGAGACACGGGCATACCGCATCCCTGGACTGAGTCCCAGAAGGGACTAACAACCTCTAATAAGAGCTATTAAAACTACCACTAAACTACACCAGCTGTAATAAAACTATATACGTTAATAAAAGCATCAGAAAAACCCTTCATAAGAACAGTTTGCTAGAGTACGAGGACATTCCAGCACCATCACTAGCGGTAAGAAGGAATTTATACTGGCACATATGTGTGCAACTCCCAAGGGCAGCAGACCCGGCTCTACGGCTACCACCTGGAGAAAAATTCTGGCACCCGTGTATCTAGCAAGCACACACACACACCTAACATGGAATGGACACGAGCAAGCACTTGAAAAAGAACAAGCCTTAAGTCATTCTCTCCACTTTATCAATATGATAATGATGGTGCATTCCAGGTGACTAAAATGTTACCTTGCTTTGAAAAGGCTGTGTAGTGGCACTGCAAATATTTACTGGAGTGCGTTGCTCCCTGTGGTGAAGTCTGTCAGAGTTGGACTTCAGCTTGACATGCTCCAGAGAGCCCAGGAGAGAAATAGGGGTTTCTGGAACCCATAAGCTCAGCCTTGGAGTCCCTGAGCCTGCCTTTGTAGAAAATGGTGGATCCTTTGGGGCCAGTAAACTAAGAAAATACTTCTAGGAAACTGTTTGAAGGTTGGGTCATCCCTAGAGCCTGTGAATGCATGACATACCCATAATCCCCTCTACCCCTACTTCTAGTACTTGCTATGACTGATTGCAGTAGATACATCCTTTTATTGTCATAAAGTACCAGCAAAATTAAGAGGACAGTTTATGACTCCATATTAAACTTCACCCAGCAGTAAAACTAGTGAACCCTCCCTCCATCAACAGGTGACACATGGATAGCATAAAATGGCTCTAAAGCCAGGGTGCACCTTACTTGACCTGCAGAGTGCCATCCTGATTGTTAGCACTTCATCAGCTGGAGATGGAATGCTGGTGCTACAAGTATGCTAATTGCTCTTCAGTACCCTTTCTGTGTGATGACAGCCACAGCTAGTAGGCTCCAGTTCAGGGGAAGAAGGGAGGAGAGCCACATCTCACTTCTCCTCCAGGTTGCCAAGGACAAGTCCCACATTTCCTGATGTATGCATACTTGTGTAGAGAGGCTGGGGTGTGATGCTATCCTCAACCCTAAACCAACAGGACGTAAGCAGAGGTAGAATCTTCCCCAAAAAGTTAACTGCCTGAACATCTAGTGTTTTCACAGTGGGCAGGTGTGGCCTTTGAGCCAATGAAGCAGAAACATAGATGAAGCAAAATTTCACCAGTGGTATAAGATGTGCACAACAGCTGGGCTGCTGAAACCAGAACAGTCTGTGCTTGTGCCTCACAGAAGTGCCCAGGGTATCCTCAGCTAGATTTCCCATTCTCCTTCTCCTCTGGTTCAATGTATCTGTGTAGAGAAGCCTAGGGGAAAAAACAGATTTCCAGTGAATCATTTCTCATTTAGTCCTTCTATGAAGGGGAAGGATTGGGCCTAGGGAACTCTCACCTCCATTCTGTGCAGTGGATCAGTTAGTGGGCTGTAATCCGAATAGGACTCATCATAGACTAAACATTCTTCTTTCATCCATAGTGCTAAACATCCTTCTTCTATCAACATGCTTCCCCCATCTATTCTTCCCTGCCTTTCCCCAATCCTGTCCCTCCCATCACTACCTGCTGCTCCTCTGCTTTTTGGAGGGACTGTTCAGATTCTGAGTTTCAGTGCCTGTCCCTGCTTGCAACAGGCTAATGGAGATCCTCAGTTGCTGAATTTACCTGAGATAGAAGTTGTTCTTTCTGTAAGTGATTGTAGAACTGTAGCACGTATGGATTGGCTCTCACAACGTTGGGATCAAAATCCAAAACCCGGAGGCCCTCAAGGCTACGGGCTCGGGAAAGGGCTACATAAGCCTGACCACTTTCAAAGACACGAGACAGGGAGATTTCCACACAGTCTAATGACATGCCCTAGTACATGGAAGATACAGGTAAAAGCAAGTGAGCTCACAATACAAAAGCCATCCCACACATCAACACCACATCTTCATATGGGACCCATTGTCCCTATCCCCAATATAGTGAAGAACTGTCGTATGAGTGTCAGGAAAGTGCTGCTCCTATTAATATCTAGCCCTTCCCAATGCAAAGGGAACTTCTCTATGAACTTGGCAGGAAGTAGATTGATGGGGTTGAAAAAGGGACTTCCTGGGGACATTTAGGTGAAATGGAGCAGCATTGTCCTTAGTCCCTCTTCTAACTTCCTTTTAGACACTTCTGAGAATTCTGGTCTCCCATGGTTAAGAAAGATTAATTCAAACTGGAACAGGTGCAGAGAAGGGTTACTAGGATGAGCAGAGGAACAGAGAACCTACCTTATGAGATGAGATTTAAAGAGCTTGACATGTTTAGCCTAACAATATGAAGGCTGAGGGGAGATAACATTACTCTCTCTAAGTACATCAGAGGGATAAACAGTAGAGAGGGGAAGAAGTTAAGGGTTAATGCTGGCACAAGAATGGTGTGACCCTACATACTGACTCTTGTAATAATCTGTATGCAGCAATATTGTTTGTGAAGTTATGAATTATCCCTATATGATGTTGTTAGCACATGTTCAAAACAACAGTGCCCATCGAGTATACTTTCCTCCCCAACACATCCAGTTTCCTGGCTTCCTTTGCCTTAGGCGGAGGGTCCTTGCTGCCCTTATCTTTCCTGCTCATTAGCAGCGGCCAAGACCAGGGATCCTGGTGGGGGTTGGGTGTACAAATAATCATACCCCTTCGAGAGCACAAAATACTTCCTCTATAACTGCTTTGCCATGGGCTGGAGGGATGTGGGGGTTTGCCACAGAACCCTCATGGGATGCAAGATGGCCTTGTTCAATGCTAGGGTCACCCTTGTCAGTCCTGAGGGTGCCAATATGTCCACCAAGGCTGGGGCTGACTCCGTGATCTCCTCCACTTTAACACCCAGGTTCTGAGTCACCTGACAAGAGCTCCTGGTGAGCCTTGTAGTTGTCCCGTATAGATGCTATAGCCATACCAGCCACTGCCTCATCAGGGGAAAAGGACAAGGAAGCTTGGACTGGCACCAAGTTTGTACATCCTCCATTGCTGGATGGTGTCCCGCTGGGGTATCCTGAGCATTGCTGACTTCTGCCCCTGGAATGGAGCCCCTCTCCGAGGGGGAAAGGTGGAGGTGCTCTCGCCTCTGATGGTGCTGAGCAACATCGCCTTGAGTGGGAGCCCTGGAACAGCTGAGCCACCCAAGGGGTCCAGATTGGCCACTGGAGTGGCATCTGCCATTGGATAAGAGGCGATGCTGATGGGACAAGCCCTTGAGTCATGGCTACCAGGCACATAGGGTCCGCCCACTGTCTGCTCATTCGTGAGGTGCAGGAGTCTGCCTGTGATTTGGAACCCAAAGACGCACTCCTGGGCGACCATGGCAGTGCAGGGTAGTGGTGCTGTGATGGTGTGTGGTGCCGGGATGGTGAGTGTTGATATGTGAGTGCTGCTGTGGCGAGTGACACAGTGGGGCTGAGCCCCGCGAAGATGAATGAGATGGCAGATGGTGTCTCGCCATCATTGCCAGCCTGCCCAGGGCCGGTACCTGCCTTTGTGGAATGGAGTCCTGCGATGCTGGACCTGTCCCTTGTTGGCCACGATTCGGGGAAGATGGCAGTGCTGGAAGGGCCAGGAGGCTCCTCACTGCCTCATATGCCTCAGGGTGTCAATGGTGTAGCCAGGGCTGTAACCCCTCTATTGCTCACCCTAGGTGGCGAGTCCATGGGCACCAGATACAATGGACCTCCTCCTGGGACCGAAGTCAATGGTGTCAAAGTCAACAGTGTCAACAGTTCAATGTCTGTTTGAGAGTGGCCCAGCACAGGTCTCATTCTCTCAGGCATCCTCCTCAGGGGGGAGCGCCCCAGTCTGACTTTTTCCATCTTCTTCTTCAGCACCAGTGATGGAGAGCAGCGCTGTGTGAACGGTGCTGACTTCTTAGCTGGAGAAGTATGTTGGTAGCGGGTGGTACTTGGTGCTAGGGATCTTGGGCCATGCTGAGCCCCTCTAAAGGAGGCCAGGACATTCCTAACCAAGGAGGTATTCGGTGCCAGATTGGGTTGATGCTCCGACGAGGGGCGAAGTGCTGCCTCCATGAGAAGGAATTTGAATCTACTATCTCTCTCCTTCCTGGTTCTGGGTTTAAAGTTTTTACAAATCCAGAACTGTTCTTGAACACACCCTTTTCCCAGGAACTTCAAGCAACTATTGTGCAGGTCACTAACTGGCATGGGCTTGTAGCACACTGCTTAAATCCCTGGGACCCAGGCATGCTCGGGCACCCTGGGCGGGCTAGCTCCGCAGGGTAGGCACTTACAAACATTTACATCTATTTATTCTTTACCCTCTATTTACAGGATGAAACCACTAAGGTGTATCACTTGCCAAGTCAGAGATTAACTGCAATCCAGTGACAGCCACAGATGAAAAGAAGGAATTGAGGGGGTGGCGGGTCAGCAGGTGCCTATCTACTGCACTATGAGGGCACCACTCCAGGGGGCACCAGAGCCAACCCGACAGATACCACTGGGGAAAAAACTTTCAGCAATTTGCTTATGTTTTAGACTTTTAGATGTAGGTTTTCACTTTTATTTGCTTGTAACCATTTCTAACTTTCTCATATTTGAATTCACTTACTCTTCTTTTGTTAATAAACTTGATTTATAACCTAAACCAATCCAGTGCTCTGTTTAAACTGAACCATTTGGTAACTCCAGTTAAAGTAAACTGTTGAACACTGACTCTACTGTGCCTAAATACATGCCTACAGAGTAAAAAAGAAAGATGGTTTAACTCCAGGACACTGGATAACTTTTTCAGGCCTATTGGCTGCTGCTCCAGAACTGTGACTGGTAGTACCCTTTGAGCCAACATACCTTAACCAAGGCAAAGGGAGGAAGAGGAGGCAGTTTCCTTCCTCCCGGTCATCAGCAGTGCAAGCATCCTTAGGCAACCCTGCCCCCAAAACCTCCACTTCCCCCAACCCACACAGGTGCCCTGGGGCTCCCCTCTCCCGCTGCCAGTGGCACAAGCACCCTAAGAACATGAAGGTAAAGGGGAATACTTTTTGTGGCAGTCTCTCTATAAAAGCACTAACCTGGCTCTTGTGGATGGATATGGCCCATGCCAATTTTAGAGGTAACTGTTGACGACTCAGATAAATTCCAGATGGACCTTTGAAGACCCATCGCTCCAGCCTGATTACCTCTGTGACCCCACAAAGAAACCTCACTCGGGGCAGTCCTGGGAGAGAGAAGAGCAGGTCAGAATAAGGAATGTCCCTCTGGTACCAGCGTTCCCAGGAAGCAGGAGCCTAAGTATGCCCTCTTCCCGTCCCTTCCCATTTCAGACCAACTCTTCCATGGGCCTTGGGGCTCTATTTAGAAAAGCACAACTTAATTCTGATGCTCCTCTAGCACAGTGGTTCTTGCTGGAGTAAGGGGAGGGGGAAGATAGCTCAGTGGTTTGAGCATTGGCCTGTTAAACCCAGGGTTGTGAGTTCAATCCTTGAGGGGGCCATTTAGGGATTTGGGGCAAAAATCTATCTGGGGATTGGTCTGGCTTTGAGCAGGGGGTTGGACTAGATACCTCCTGAGGTCCCTTCCAACTCTGATATTCTATGGTTCTATGACCCTGTAAAGTAGGAGAATGAACAGAACTATTTGCCAGAAACAGAGCAGAGAAAACATGAAATAGTGGGGTGGAGGGTTGGAACACTGCATTGCTGAAAAGCTACATTTGTTCTTGCTATTGGAAAGATGTACTGCTGCAAGGAGAGAGCATGAGTGCACATGGTCAGAAACCAGGTGAGAACAAGCATGCAGAGCCAGAGAATGATGAAACACACACACACAGAGCAAACCTTTAAGCAGCTATACCTGGGGGCTTGGTCTGATCCTTGGTTCTCACAGGTAGGGAGAACTTGATGTTGCAGAAATGATTACTCTCCCACCCAGGAATTGCAGTAGGACTAACAGTAGCCATTGGCAAACAGTCATAAGCACATCATATAGGGTTGCCAATCCTCCAGAATTGTTATGGAGTCTCCAGAAATTAAAGATTAATCTTTAATTACAGATTATGTCATGGGATGAAGTCTCCCGGATATATCCAACCAAAACTGGCAACCTTAACATTATATACTCACCCTTCCCTTCAGTTTCAAATTCAACCACAACCCCTCTTGCCCCGTTCACCAGACCCCGGGACACATCCAGGTTCTTAGTAAGAATCACCTAAAGTGAAAAGGAAAGATTGATAGATTTGTTTGGTGCCCCTGCCTTACAGCTCTATTCATTCACCTGCCTTGCTCCAGTTCTGCTCCTACATCAGAGGCTTCAGAATAATTGGCTGATACTGTTGATGCTACTGTAGAACCTAGCAACAGTAAATGGAATCACCTCACAGTGAAGCCATCCCAGAGCTCCTCCCTCCCCAGGGCTCTCAGGTGTTGAGCCTCACAGGGCATAGATCCCATCACCCCTTTACTCTGTGTGAAATTGCTCTGGGAAGATTGTGAATTGGTTCTGTCTACAACCTAAGTCACATATTTGCGACACTTGGATCTCTGGGAAGATTCCTCCCCACACTCCAGCAGCTTACAGGGACTTTAAAGAGACAGAAAGTGGCCAGGGAACAACTCTCCAATCCAGACAGTGTAGGGCCATTGTAAGCAGCCCTATGGTGCCCCTCACCCCCAAACCCTGGTGTACAGGGTGTACTGGTGACGGGAGGCCAGAGCCTTAGCACATGGTGCTGCAGGGATTCCGAGCTGTGCCATAGTCCATAAGAAGCGTAGCTCTAATTTATGCTGGGATCTGAGCAGCCTAGAATCCAGACAGCACAAAAGTGGCTTTAAACAGCCTTTTCCTCCAGTCCCCACCCCATCTGTACTTAGTGATTCTGTACTGTGCATCCAAAGTCTCTTTTCCATTGGACACAGAGGAAGCAGTGACCTTGGTCAATCAGTCTTCAAGCAGAGATTGAGACTTTGAATTTAAACCAAGTGGCTTTCATCCACCTGAATCAGACTGCAGAAAAGGTGAAGGACATCTTATAAATTAATGTAATGGCCTGTTTGTTTAGAACACCCTGGGGTCTGAGGGGTGCTTCCATTTCACACCCAGTCCACATCCCTGTGCTGTTATCCTTAACTCTTTCCCCAAATACTGACTCTAATCCTTCTGTTCTATTGGCAATTACTCCCCATAAAATATGCATATGCTCACCTGGGCTCCTGGTTTCAACTGAATACAGTGACTTACTGGACACGGAGCATCAATTGCTTTGACTAGCATGGGATCGCTATCCACAGCCTCATAGGAGCGCATTTCTCCTGGTGAGGACGAAAGCAATACAAACATGGGCTTACCATCAATCAACACACAACAAAGTCCCTAAATATGGGGAAGGCTTGGCACTCACTCCACAGCAGGTTTCTCCAGACTGTGCCAGAAGGGTTCTTAGTTTCCATTTTGAACTCAGTCCCCAGAAATCCTGCTCTCCACACAACTCTTGTATACCCCAGAAAGGATCTCTTCCAGTAACTTCCAAGAGCAGAAAGCCCCTGTTGGCTCTCCCCTACCACCTGCTCCAATTTACACCTTCCAGAGCTTGTGGATCTGAATGTATGTCTATACTGGAATATACGCCCTGGGTTAGTGGGACTCGAGTCAGTTGACCCGTGTTAGGGAACCCTGGGCTGGAGTATCTACATTGTATTTTAACCCTTTGTTAAAGACTTTTCTAACCCATGCTTGAATCTAGGGCGCTGCAGACCAGAGTCAATGTAATCACATCCCAGAGTCCCTCATGCTCTATTCCCCCACCCACAAAACAGTGAACATAAGAACGGCCATACCGGGTCAGACCAAAGGTCCATCCAGCCCAGTATCCTGTCTGCCGACAGTGGCCAATGCCAGGTGTCCCAGAGGGAGTGACCCTAACAGGCAATGATCAAGTGATCTCTCTCTCCTGCCATCCATCTCCATCCTCTGAAACAGAGGCTAGGGACACCATTCCTTACCATCCTGGCTAATAGCCATTAATAGCCAGTGTGGTCGCTCTAGCCCCAGGAATGTGGTGTACTGTGGGAAAACTTTACTGCCTGCCCTGCATGTTACAGGAAGGTTGAACAGCCCACCAACCTAGCCTGCTGAGCAGCCATTTTTGGTCTGCTACTGGAGCCACAACATGGAGAAGGCGCCTTTTGATTAACTTCTCTTGCTTGCACTTTCACTCCTGTGTCAGGAAACCGACAGAACAGTCATGAGGCTCTGGTGGATGTTTCAGCACAGTTTTCTGTCCCACAAAAAGGTCTGTTTTTAATAGTGTGGATTGCAGATTACTGGGATAGAGAGGACTAAGGAAGTTATCCCATGGAACTATGGGATACTTATGGCCGATTCCTGGGACCAAAGTCAAGTGGGGCTTAACTGGCGCTTGCACCCTCCAGCCCAGCAGCATTCTGGTCTGAGCCCTAGGTTAGTGCAATTACAATGTAGATGCAAGTGGGGTGGGGGGGACGGGGGACTTGAGCCTGGGGTCAAGCATGGATTTACATTGCAGCACAGACATGCCCAGAGAGGCCAGGCACTGAGCAGTCAGACTGCAATTGCAGCTTTAAGAGTGTGGCCACCTCTTCTTGCTCTCACAACCAAAGCTACCATGAAAGGAAATTTAGCACAGGGAGGCTTTGGAGTCTGCAGTTTCTATAACAGACCTGCATTTCCCAGGAGTCTCCAGCTTGTAGACCCCCATTCCAGCACCTGCCTCCCTGAGGAGTCTCTGGCTTCAGGACAGTTGTTAGAATAATGGCAGAGTCTCCTCCCTTTTATGCCTTTGCCAATGGATGAATGCAAGACCTCCCCCCCGCCTCTAGTTTTTCCAGCAAGACCACCCAGAGACAGGTGGGGGAGACTCTCTGGGCAAGAAACACTTAACTAGCAGCGAAGCAGAAGCAGCAGACTGTGCACTAGCACCTCCTGAGAAGAGGCAGGCCTGCGTGAGGTATTGGATGGGAGGGGAGACTAGGAAATTAATGAATTGAGGATGGAGTGAAATATGAATGTGTGTAATAGGACATTTGTTAGGCATAGTTTATGCAAATTTTACATGGTAGATTACCTGTATAAATTATTAACAAAAAACAAACAAAAAAAAAAAAAACAAACACCACCATCCCCTAGGCAGGTCTGACCCTACAATAACCCCTCATATCCATGAAGCCAGCTGGAAGAGGTTGCGACTAGAGCAGCTTGAGCTCCACAATGCCAGTTCTCCTTCCTCATTATCTACAGTGTCCTCTCCTCCTGCTGAAATTAACAGCTCTTTCTCCCCCAAGGTGTTTACCTGGTAACTGTTGCAACCGTCTCTCATTTGTTAGTTCCACATCATCCTTGTGGGTGCAGAGACGAGTTGCAAGGATCCCATCTCTCTCAACCCTGTTGGTAGCTGTTTGCATCAGCTGCCTGGTGACTTCATCTGTGCACCTGGTGGAGATTGGGGGGAATAAGTACCATAATAATATAACAAGGAATACAGAGTCTCCAACAGGAAATCTCAGGTTAGAAATGCCAAGAATAGTGATATCTATTGTACATCTTGGGCAAACACCACAGGGTAGCTACCCCTATTGAAAGTGTGAGTTATTTCAATTTGTGCATACAAGTCCTGCTCTCCACACCCCCTGTGGCCTTATCTATCCTACTAAGGTCCTTAGGGTCTCCCACCACTGCTCTAATGGAGCTTCTCTAGGACTAGTCATAGTGGGAGCACAAATGTAAACAGGCTATTACAGTTAAGCCACTGTGTTGTTCCAGACCTGTGCTGACTGCTAGATCTACACTCTTGCTCCTATCAAAGTTGCTGGACTGATGTAACAATAAAAGATTGAGAACATTGTTAGTTACCAGTATCACTGAAAGCATCCAGATGGTGATATCTCATGAAATCCCCAACACTTTTTACCCCTTGGATGATTTATTCACAAGGTGGATGCATGTGACAAGCACATTCTTGTCCCCTCCCCCCATCTCCTAATGCCCATGGTTGCCACCTGCAAGAGCAGCTCATCACCCACACATCCTTATACAGAGACAGAGAAGGACACTTCCAGGTGTAGGGTTAGGTTCCAAGGAATTGAACATCAGGTTTCATTTGTTAATTTTATACCAGCATGGCCATATTGTTCATGTGTCTCAAGACCATTAGATCCATCAATAGTCAGCATGGCAAGTAAAATGGACACCTTGGAGCAGAGACTATGAGTGATCACAATGGAGGCAGCCTGCTCAACCGGGCAAGAAGCAACTAGTATTATTGCTTTCATTAGTTGGAGGAGGAGTTGAGAAGCCGTGGGGTTTGGGAGTGGGTGAGGTTCCTCCTCACCTGCCCAGGCGGATTGTACGCAGGAGTGAGATGAAGCTCTTTTCAGTCTGTCTCCGCACTTCTGTCAGCTCCATGTTCACGTGGATGCATTTCCTCCAGCTCTTTGCCTGTGAATAAGTTGTTCATTCATTAGGAGACAGCCACGAACAAATTCTGAAGTAGTGGGTAGGGATGGCTTCACACCTGGAAACAGAACTTGGTTTCCTCATTGCTTTTGCTGACTGGTGGCAGTTGTAAGAAGTCCCCACAGATGATCAGCTGTATTCCTCCAAATGGGTCATCCCGTTTCCTGACAGCTCTGTAAGGGGAGTGATAATTTAATATTTTCATTAATGACCTTGGCACAAAAAGTAGGAGTGGTCTCATTAGATTTGCTGATGACAAAAAGTTGGGAGTCCTCATCAATACAGAGGATTTGTCAAGAACAAGCCATACCAAACCAGCCTAATGTCCTTCTTTGACAGGTTTACTGGCCTAGTGTATGTGGGGAAGTTGCATACATGATAACTTGATTTTGGCACATCTCCACATGACATTCTCATAAGCTAACTAGGGAAATGTAGTCTAGATAAAATTACTATAAGGCAGGTGCAAAACTGATTGAAAGTCCTTACTGGAAGAGTAGTTATCAATGGTTCACTGTCAAACTGGGTGGATCTGGGGGACTCCCATAGGAGTCTTTCCAGGATCCAATACTGTTCAATATTTTCATTAATGACTTAGGTGCTGGAATGAAGAGTATGCTTAAATACAGCGGTGAAAGTAATATTAAACACTTACCGGTACAGGGGCCAGGCTCCGGGCGGAAGGGGCAAGGCTAGAGGGTCAGCCTCCCCCAGCCAGCCGATCCACGCTACCTGGCCTGCGCCACCTGGGGCTTCAGCTGCGATTGAAACGGGCCTGGGGTCCGGCTGCTGCAGTGGCAGCCCCGGGCCCTTTTCAATCACCAGCCCTGGGGCGGCTGCCCCTTTCCCCCACCTGCCGACTGGGAAAGAGGCAGTGATGTTAAAGTGCTGCCGCAGCAGCGCTTCAGCATCAGCTGCGTACGAGACGGCAACGGCTTCTTACCAGTATGCCGTACCGGCCCACTTTCCCCCCTGCTTACATATAATATACAATTTGCTGAAAGGGGTTGCTAATGCTTTGGAGGACAGGATTAGAATTCAAAAGGACATTGAAAAATTGGTCTGAAAGCAACACAGAAGACAATAAAGAAGTGCAAACTACTACACTGAGGAAGAAAAAAAATCAAATACACATCTACAAAATGTAGAGTAACTGGCTAGATGGTTGTACTGCTGAGAAGGATGTGGAGGTTATAGTGGATCACAAATTGAATAGGAGTCAACAATGTGATGCAGTTGTGAAAAAGGATAATTTAATTCTGGGGTGTATTAAGAGGAGTGTTATATGTAAGACATGAAAGGTAATTGTCCTGCTCTACTTATGACTGTTAAGGCCTCAGTTGGAGGCCTCAGTACAGTTTTGAGTGTAGCATGTTAAGCAAGATGGAGACAAATTGGAGAGAGCTCAGAAAAGAGCAACAAAAATAATAAAAGGTTTAGAAAACCTGACCTAAGAAGAAAGTTTAAAAAAATCTGGGCAAATTTAGCTTTGAGAAATAAAGACTGAGGGGGGAGCTGATAACAGACTTCAAATGTGATAAACAGCTTCATAAAAAGGATTGCATTCAATTGTTCTCCATGTCCATTGAAGGTAGGACAAGAAGTAATCAGTTTAATCTGCAGCAAAGAGATTTAGATTAGATATTAGGAAAATCTTTAACTAGCACGATAGTTAAGTACTGAATTAGACTTTCAAGGAAGGTTGTGGAATCTCCTTCATTTTAAGAACAGGTTGGACAAACACCTGTCAGGGATGGTCTCTGCCTATGTGATCCTGTCTCAGGGCAGGGGGTTGGACTAGATGACCTCTTGAGGTCCCTTTCTATGATTCTATAATCCAGAGCTTCCCAACTACCCTAGCCATTAGTAACCTTACCTCCCAATACAGCAACAGGTGGGATAAGGCAATCCGTGATCCAAGGAACTTTATCGGAGTTATAAGGACTCTTTGCTGCATGACCCTCACCTGGCTACTGCCTCCAGCTTATCAAAAAACTTGCCCTCCACCATTGAAATCTCATCAATAATTAAGTGCTGGCAGGTCAACCAATGCTGACGCACTCCAGTTCTTTGAGCCAACTCAATACACTGATCTAGCGGAGCTTTCCCAGAACCAATACCTAATGAAAGAAGAGAACAAAGTAAGTATCATCTTTACCAAGATGCCAAGAGTTCCCAGGTCCTTTCCACTCATCTTCCCCATAGCATAGCAAGCCAGGGAAGGTTCTCAAGCAGAAAGTTATCCTCCTTACCTGCAAAGGCATGGAGCGTGGTGCCACCAACATGACAAGCTGCCACTCCTGTACTGGCTGTAGCATAGGTGCTCTTTGGGGGGAGTGAACCCACAATCTTTTTCAGCAGATATGACTTCCCAGTCCCTTTTAGAAGAGTATTAAAGTTTTCAGAAAGAGGCTTTCCTGACACCATTAGAGACACGTTCCCAAAACCATGCAGTTTTAATTCCAGTCTCAAATTCCTCCTAATACCACCCTCCATTCTGCTCATTCAAAACTTCACATGTCCAAAAACACTAGGAACAAAAGAAAAGAACAGCCCGACCACATAGAGCTCAGGTAGTTGTAAAACCAACCATGTCAGGAAAGGGTTAGCTCTGTTTGACCATTTAGATAAAATGGAGTTTAGGGGTTATTTGGCCCCTCCCATTTAGGGTGCAATAAACTCCCCACACTGGAACCCAGTCATGGAGGAGAAACCATGGTAGCTATAAGAGTATCTTAGTTAGTGTCATCATTTATATTGGCAAAAACCTCTCCCCAACATGGATGATTTAAAAGATTTCACTTTTTGCTAAAGTTGAATTGTTCTTTCCCTCATTCCACTTTTTAATGTGCATCTTTGATTAAAGTTTCTCCCTTACACCAAAATGAAACTCTCAAACATCACTAGATACAGCTACACTTAGACAAAAGGCTTGACTCATTGCGCATCTGCACTAAGCGTTGCAGAGTGCGTAGGTTGCAACAGTGTCAATTCCAAGTGTTAAAAATTATTAATCAAGCCCCAAAATAATAATCTCATGATTTTGTTTAAACACTACATTTTAAATAAACAAGTGAGTTCTCTTAATTGCCTTCTGGTTTAAGAACCTTTAGGCTTCTCATTTGATGCTTTGCTCAGCAACTACGAGAACCAGAAACTTCACTTAAAATTAAAGGAGATTCTCACATAATCACATGACTTCAGGGGCTGGGTATTTAAACAAACAAAACAAAAAAATAACATAAGACTTGTGATAAAAATCACAAGAATTGGCAACACTGGTGCAAGTAAGATTGTGATGCCCTACTTTGACAAGCAATAAGACAACAACCCAAAAATCTCTGCTCCCTTACAAGACCATATGGCTTAATAAATTAAAAAAAAAAAAAAAAAAAAGGTGCAGGGGAAGATGTGAGGCATGGGACAGGGCATATTTAAAGACAGGGCCTTAAGCATGAACCTCATCATGCTAAAGAGGTGCTTAGCTATGTCCTCCCCCCTAGGCCTCCCTATTGCTGCAGACAGGGGCACATCAGCATGCATTAAAGACGACTCAGGTTTCTGTACCACTTTTTGTAGTGATTTCCCTCTGTTGACATTCACCCTCTTGTCAACTGTCGGGAATGGGCCACATCCACCCTGGTTGAATTGGCCTCATTAGCACTGACCCCCCCCACTTGGTAAGGCAACTCCCATCTTTTCATGTGCTGTATTTTTATAGCTGCCTACTGTATTTTTCACTGTGTATCTGATGAAGCAGGTTATAGCCCATGAAAGCTTATACCCAAATAAAATTTGTTACTCTAAGGTGCTACAAGGACTGCTTGTTGTTTTAGTTTTAACATGGAGTCACAAACAGTCCCCATGGGCATTCCAGTCTATCTTACCACCCAGGCAAAATGGACTTAGTGATAGATGGTTACTTTATTACACACACACACTCTCTCTCTCTCTCTAGGTTATCCCCAGTCGCAAAGAACCAGTCACTTACGCCAGGTCAATTTGTACCTTAGATCTCACACCAAAGACAACTCTTGTATACAATTCTATAGTAAACTATCTAAGCCTTAAAGATTTAGTAATTAAGAAAAGAAATGAGAGAATTATTGCAAAGTTAAAGCAGGAAAACATACACACAAATGAGTTGCAGTCTATGGTTTCAAAAGGTGACAGTTGTAATAATCTGTCAGCTCTGACTGTCTTTTAGGGCTAACGCAGGTTAAAACTGGGCATCTCTGCTTCTGTTTCATAGTTCTGGTCCTGTGAGAGTCCAAACAGCAAGAGAGATGAAAATTTTGATAGCTACTTTTATTTCATTCTTCCACAATTCAAACTGATGAGACAAGCCCTTTTGCATATAGCTTCTTCATGGGAGTAAGGGGCAATTAAGTATTGTGATGTTCCACAATGGCCCACTTAGTTTTGATAGGCCTTCTTGATGAGCAGATGATCCCTCCTGACTGGATTCACAATTTAAGCAAACTTTTTTATAGTTCCAAAGCAAAAACTTAAAATATTACCATATAATTTCTCACTTATAGAATGTGATATTATGAAATGCTTGCAAATTGGTTCATGCTTTAAACAGTAAACACATTGTTACAAGTCCAATACCCATCTTAACCAAACTAACAGACAGGTGAAACAGACTGGTTTCTAACAATCTATTTGTCAGTGTTCAGCTTGGGGGTGTGACACTGGCAGACCAGGTGCCAGCTCTTACCAACACAAAACTGGTGTAGGAAGGGGTGTCACCAATGCTCCTGAATGTGGCTCAGGGTCCCCCTGTTCTGGATAAGGCATCTGCCACTACATTTTCTTTCCCCTTGATATGGACTATTTTTCCATGTCAACTTCCTGTAGAGCTATGCTCCAATGTAGTAATCTAGAAATTGGTCCCCTTAGCTCAGTGCATTATATTATAGGGGAATGATCTGTCAAAACCTTTTATACAAATAAGGTTGAAATTGCTTAACAGATCAAAGAATGGCATTGCATTCCTGCTTGATGGCAGCATAGTTCTGTTCAATGGGGGTCGGTTTGTTACTTAATAAGGCAATGGGGGCCTCCTGTTTCCCACCCCAGCCTGCATCAGCACCACACCTAACCCAGTGTTAGAAGCATCAGTGCACAACACAAATAGGGTTGCCAACTGTCTAATCACACAAACCCAAACACTCTTGCCCCTCCCCCTGCCCCTTCTGTGAGGCCCCACTCCCACTTACTCCATCCATCACTCACTCTCACCAGGCTGGGGCGGGTGGTTGGGGTGCAGGCTTTGTGAGGGAGTCTGAGTGCAGGAGGGGCTCAGGGAAGGTGCAGGCTCCAGCCAGGCAGCGCTTACCTCAGGCGGCTCCTGGGAAGCATGTCTGGCTCCTAGACTCAGGGGCGGACAGGGTGCTCTGTGTGCTGCCCCTGCCTGCAAGGACATCCCCCACAGCGCCCATTGGCTGCAGTTCCAGCGGCAACACTTGGGGAGTGGGCAGCACGCACAGACTCCCTGGCCACCCCAGCGCCTAGGAGCTAGAGGGACTTGCCAGCGGTTTCTGGGAGCCACGCGGAGCCAGGGCAGGTAAGGAGCCTACCTTAGCCCCACGGCACTGCCGACTGGACTTTTAAGGGCCTAAAATCTCCCAGATTGGCCTCAGTAACCACTAGGAGATCAAGGCCCAATCCGGCAACCCAAAGCATAAAGGGTTTGCTGAAATCGGGGCTGACTAAAACAGGCTCTTTAGACAAAGCCTCTTTTAGGTCCTGGAAGCTTTTCTCACAGACTTCTGTCCATACCACCTGATCTGTTTTCTCCGGTTTTGTATGGTCTGTTTTGGGGGAGGGCCACTATGTCACTAAACCCCTTTACAAACCTCCAGTAATAATTGACCAGATCGATAAAGGATTGGAGCTGCTTCTTGGTTTGTGAGTCAGGCAGACTTCAAATGGCTTCTACTTTTAAAGGGCCAGAGCAAACAAATCCACTGTTCATCCTGTGTTGGATTAAACTTTTTTCCCAGAAAAAAGTTCTCATTAGTGCTATCACCAGTGTATCAGCCCTGTTGATAGCACTAATACAGATGGGGGAAGAAGGCATTTTAACCACTAAGTAGATTTAAACTGACTTTAATAAAGTGACAGAAGCTGCCAGTGTTTTCACTATATTAGAGCTGCACAGGCTCAGATGAGCCAGTGAGAGCACAGGTATGAAACTTTTGCTAAAACTTCAGTGTGGAATAGGCCCAAAGTTTTCTTGGAGCTCACAATACCAGACTAAAGCTTTTCAGCCCTAATTTGAGTGCAGTTAGGACACGTGGGGTAGCCTTGCTTCACTTCAGCTATGCAGTTTCTCACCAGCACTGCCTGTAAAGAAGACGTTCTTCCCACTCAGCACTGCACGCAGCACAATGGACTGTTCCTGCGAGAGTCTCATTCGTGAATGCATTAGCAGAGATAGCTTCTTTGAGCATTTCATGTCAGCCGCCTGAAAGGAAGAAGTCACACTTGTGCACTAACCAAAATTTTTTAACAGCAGCACATATTCTGCAGGCCTCACGGACCTTAAAACTTTTGGAGGAAATGTTCTCTCGTATACCTTTTCCCCATAAGGATTAGAGTGGAAAATAATTGGTATCGCGCTACCCAAAATTTCAACTGCTAAAATGATCTCCAGTGAAATAATTGCATTACAATTTATCTGCAGTGTTGGTGTAGCTATATTCAGGAGTGCCCCCAGCTTTTCTGCCGCCCTAGGTGGCGGAAGGTCCCGCCCCAAAATGCCACCCCCCCAGAGGCGGCAGAAGGTCTTGCCGCCAAAATACCGCCGTGGTTGCCCCCCCTCCCCCCCAATTGTAGAGCCCTAGGCGGCCGCCTAATGGGGTGCGTCGGCCCTGGTTATCTTGTTTCCAGCATATTAGCGAGACAATGTGAGTGAAGTAATACCTTTTATTGGACCAACTTCTGTTGGTGAGAGACCAGAAGAAGAGCTCTGTGTAATTCAAAAGCTTGTCTCTTTCACCGGCTGCAAGTTGGTCCAATAAAAGATATCTTTTGCAATGTATTGTCATTGTTAGTGTTCAGAGTCAATGGTTATTTACATGAAATGGAACAATTGACTTCTCTCAGACACTGCTAAATATTTTCCTAATCTAGCCAATTTCATTGGTTAATACTTTACATACATTTTTAACCATCACTTTGGATGGACCTTTCCATTGAACACACCCAGCTAACGTTTTTTAAACACCACTGTCTTTTTCTACTCTACTTAGTACCTTGTGCTTAAAAGCATTTTAAATTAACACATATTAGTCAAGGTACTTGCTAGACACACCCTATTTTTCTAGTCTAGATAATGGCCTCCGATCTACTGATGCAGGCTCTCTGCAGAGTGAGCAGCGCCCAGCACTCCAGGCTTTCTTTCTTTGCACACAGTATTTAAGATGTGGGCATACCACTGAGCCACAAAGGATCTCCCCCCCTGCCCAAACCACGAGAGCACTCAGCAACTCCCCCTCCCGCAAGTCTCCTACCTAAGCCATATCCCAAAGCAGGCTTCCACCTCCTACCCCGTGGCTACCTGGGGATCTCCTACAGCGCTTGCTTCAGCCGATTCTGCCCTGGCTCTTTTCCGACACTTGCTCCACAGACCGCTGTTCCCTCGGTCCCTCGGGGCCTGCCCTTTCACAGGCGTCGCCTCGCAGCTCGCGTGGGCCCGCTGATCGCAGACCCGCTGCACGTCCCGGGCCTGAACTGGGCTGATGGTGTCGAAGGTCCGCGGAAGGCTGCACAGCAGCCGCGCCCGCTCCGTGACGGTCTTCGCCCCCTTCCCCGCCGCCTCGTGCTTGATGCGCAGCAGCCGGAGGAAGCGCCTGAGGCTGTCGGGGGGGCAGTTAGCGATCAGCAGCTGCACGTGCGCGGGGCCCAGCTGCAGGCCGCTTTTCCCGTCGCGCACGAAGCGCGTGAAGAGCCGCACCTCCCCGCGCAGCGCGAAGCTCCGCGGCACGCGGCCGTCGCTCACTTGCAGCACCAGCTCTCGGAACTCGTTCCGGCCCAGGGCGAGGGAGGCGTCGCGGATCACCCGGCGCTTCGGGGCCGGGCCGCTCGGGCTCAGGCGCTCGATAGTAACACTGCAGCGGATCCGAGCGTCCAGCTCCGCGCCCTGCATCGTCTCCCTGAAGCAAACAGCGCAGCGCTCAGCCCGGCGGGAGACCAGCGTCCGCCCTGCCCAGCCCAGGGGCCCCACCACCCCTAGCAGCCCGCGTCCAGCCGGAGACCAGCGTCCGCCCTGCCCAGCCCAGGGGCCCCACGCCCCTAGCAGCCCGCGTCAGCTCCACCCGCTTGGCCGAGGCGACAGACGAGGCTCCCGCGGGCGCACAGGCGCCGGGTCCGTCTCGCTCCGAGGGGCAGCAATGCTGGCGCGGCGGGGCGGGGCGGCCAAGCGCTGGCGGGGGATCGGGACCCGACACCGCGGCTGCGATTGCCCCCAACTCACCAGTCGCGGCTGCAGCGGCGGGTCCCGGCTCCGCTCTGGGACTCTCGCTCTGCGCTGGGGACTCAAGCGGCTTCTATACGACATAGACGGAGATTAAAAAATGCCGGCTGGGAACATAGCCAATCAGCAACGGGACTTTTAACTCGAGAGCCAATTGGAGCTGGGGGCGGGGCTTTGCTGATCCAGGGGCACGGTCTGAACCGCACCAATCAGCAAGTCCTCTGCGTCTGACCACGGCTCTGGGGCGAATCGCCGTTGCTAGGACACAAGAATGAAACAAACTCAATTGCTGAGAATTCGCAAGCGCCGCGTTCCCCGCTTCCCGGGAGCGGGCCGGTCATGGCGGCACGGGGCCGCGAGAAGGAGCCGCCCGACCTGGTGCATCAGAACCAGATTTTCTGCGAGACCGTCCGGAAGGAGCTGCGGTGCCAGAAACTGCACACGGAGTACGGGGTCAACCCCCTCAAACGGGGTAAGGTGGGGAGAAAGGGGCCTACCCCCTCAAACAGAGTGAGACTGGATGGGGGAGTACAAATAACTGTTGAGAAGGGGGAGAGGGGAGTCAAGGGGGCCACCCCCTCAAACGGGGCGAGACGGGAGGGGGAGGCAAGGGGGCAAGATATAGGAGGGCCATGACAGAGGGAGTACAGGGTTGACTCCACCAAGTGGATCGGGGTGGGGGAGGGGCCAGTCTGCTCTCTTGGGGTGAGACAGGGCTTGGTGACCATGGCCAACTCACTCAAACAGGAGAGAAGGGGTATGGCCAACTTGAAGTTTTGAGGTAGCCCACATGGCCAATTTAAGATTGGGGTATATGGGGGCAGTCTGGAACTGGCAGTGGTGGCCTGGGGTCACAACACTGGAGCAAGATGGGATGGAGGCCCTAAATGGAAAGTCCTCCCTATCCACTGGCCTGGCTCCAGTTTCCCACCTTCCTATTCACAATCATGTAACATCCTTGTGGCAACTACGTGTGACTCTTGTGTTTGGGGGGCTGGGCACAAGTGCCAAAAGCTCCCTAGAAGTGTGTGTGTGGGGGGGCACCTGGACCGTGTAGAGGGGCAAGCAGCAGGGGAGGGGGAGGGGGCCACCCAGGAGCGGGGCCGCATGTGGGCAGGGCCATAGTCAGGGCACAGATGGCTCCCTCGCTTCTCCAGAGCTTCCAGGGGCAGCACTCCAAAAGCAGTGGGCCACTGCTGCTCCAACGAGAGGTGCACTGCATCCAGCATTTCTTGCCCCGTTTCAGGACACTTAGTCTCCCCAAGCCTCTTATACCCACCATCCATACTGACATGGGAAAGTAATGTTTGGATTTGTATGTGTGTGTTGGGGTTTAAATGCTATTTAACAGCTAGAAACAAGGAGGAACTAGCCCCATGTAGTCAGCCAGAACCCTGTGCTCTTCCAGCAAGTACCCTGCAGGTCACAGTTTAGGAACCTGACAGATCAGTGGATGAACTCTGCTCTCTGGTCACAAACACCACCTAATGCCAGGGTCCCATGGCGCCAAAGCTGATTCCCTTCAGTTGCCAGGAGCAATCAAGTGCCAACATTAACAAGTGCTCCTTTTCCAATCTATAGTCTCTCTTCTTTTCCTTAACAGCTTAAGTGAGCTGGCAGGACACAGATTAGGGGGAGCTAGTGGTTTACCTGAAACTGCCTGTAATATTGATCCCATAATAGCAACTCACCTGCATCATCATATTTCTCCCCAGTTCACACGATCACCAGGAAGCCGATGTCGTGGCATGATAACATAGAAGAGCCTGCGGATGGTAAGTAGCCGCTGAACAGCTGTTGAAATAACTGGCTGACTAATACCAAAATTGTAACTTTTATTGTTTATTTAAACCATGCACCCATTTACATGCATTATTTATTTTAACATTTTTTTTACTGCGTCTCAACTTCTTTAGGATACCGCTACTGTTTTTGTGGTGCTACTAATTCACCTACAATTTTGACACAAGCATCAATTTTGCCACAGTCTGTTTTCTTTTTGGTTCAGACCGTGGGAAACCTTGACCACCACTCCTCCGCTTGTTTGGCTGTGAGAGCCACAACAAGTTGGTCGTTTTTAGTAATAATATAGCTACAGTTCTCCGTTGGCTGATATGGGAGAGTTTCCAATTTCCATAAGGTGTTACGGGGTAAATCAATTATATTATTCTTAAACAGCCAATCTGTGCCCAAAATTACATCACTAGTCATATACTTGGTTTGAATCAAGTTCCTGGTGGTCTTAAAGCATTGAACTGAAAAAGGGAAGCCTTGCACCATGAAAGGGACTTGTATCTAGGGCTTTGGAGCTATGCTCCGGCTCCAGGCAAAAACCTGCAGCTCTGGAGCTGCTCTGCGCTCCAGCTCTGGGCTCTGCTCCAAAGCTCTGCTTGTATCCATTCCTGTCCAGTACTAGGCTTTCCTTGAAATGATTGCAAGACTACGGCCTCCACTTTTGTGCCTTCTTGGGAGGCTGCTTTAATTAGGGAGATGGAGGCTCCGGTATCAGAGCCAGTTTAGGAGCTTGGTTACCCTGCTGAACGTATATGTGGGGTCTCCCTCCTGGATCCCAGGTCAGTTTTCTTATGAATCTCCCTGGTTGTGCTCCTACGTCAGGGGAGAGTCAACATCCAGTAGGCCTCCCTAAAAGTATTCTAAATCCGTCGCTGGAGGAGGGGGCAGATCCAACAGAGGAGTGCTTGGGGCTGTTACCCCAGACACGTCCCTCCTTCGGGACTGCAATTTAAGGACCTCTTTTACAATATCTTTCATGGGAGCCCGGTCCCACTTTCCCCTATCTCCTCCCAGCTGCATTTATACTCTCCATGCCAACCGACGCATATCAGAGTTAGGCTTAATAGAATTATGTGTCTGTTTTTCTTCGTTGGATGCCTGATATTTTGATAAATCGGGATACAATCTTCCCTTTGCCTTGCTACCTCCTCTGCCTCGGGATCTCCCTCTGGAGTAGTCCCTGCGTGTTTCTACCCCTCATGTCGATCCGCTCTTGTTTGAATACGTGACTGTTGGCTCTATTGCTGCCATGTACAAGACCCTTTCTTTCTTTACCATAGGTTATGGTCCGAAGTGAGCGGTTAGTTGTTGGACCATTTTTTTTAGTTCCCCCAAATTGGCTGGGTGGCCATCCTGCCACACTGCCAATTTCCCAGAATAATAGGGGAGCAGAGACGCGGCGCAATCCCTTAAGGACTGGACTCTGAATGCCACTTCATCTATTGCGGTGATTCCAGTAACAGTAGCCAAACCAGCCAATAATTGCATCAAGGCCCATCGAGTGAGATAGTTTTCAGGGTCTTTGTTAGGCTTCTGGGTGGAAGCTATGGTCTTCTCTCCGACTGTTGCCATCATGACCAGGAGACCAAGATCATTAGTAACCGCCCTTCAGTCTAGTGGGGCTCTAAATTCTGGGGCTGCACATATACCCATAAGTCAGTAGCCTTCTGGGGTGGTTAGCCTTTCCCTTCCTGCTAGTAGGACTGCATTGGTGCACCATCTAAAAAAGGTGTCACAGTTTAAAATCCCCAGATGATTGGCCATTGCTTTTAAATTGGCAGCCAATAGTGGAATTGTGGTAATTGTACTGCTCCCCCCACCCTCTACGGGGGTTGTTGTAGTGCGTCGTTCAATGGCCGCCACTGGCGCTGTAAGACACTCTTGCGGGTCATTACAGATGTCCCCTTCCCAAGTTTCCTGGGGGTCCCAGATTCCTTCCTCCCAGTCTAGGCTTCCTTTGCACTGAGCATGGTTCCATTCTTCCGCACTTACTGCTGCGACCTGGGGGGTTGCAAAGCCTAATTTCTGTTTAAGTTGTTTGATGATTGATTCATAGCTGTTATGGCTTGCAGGGGCTTTGCCTTGTTTTAAATGTCAATTTTTTTTTTTTTACCATGCCTTGTAGGACGTGGTTTTCTTTTTTTAAGTTCCCTGGAGGCCGTAGTCTGTTCTGCCAGGAATCTTTTTTTGCCTTTACATGCCTGGACTGCTTCCTTTACCATTTCTAGCTGGCCTTGGGTATTGGTAGCCAAGACTTTCCAATTGTCTGCTCCTTTGTCTGTTTGGTTTAACCTCTCTTGCAAAGATGCTTTTTCCTCTTTGCAGATGGCTAAGTGGAGGTAACAATCATTACATGCCTCCCGTAACAGCCAGATTGCTGCTGTCTCTTTTGGCAGCATTAGGTGGTTTGTATATGAGGAGATATTGAGCCAATCTATCCTCTAGGTCCAAAATGGTGCAGACATCGGCTAGGGCTTGTTCAGTCCAAGGACTGTCCCCATATTTTTGGAGGATTTGCTGAAAAGGAGTGATTTCCTTAACAAAGGGTGAGGTTGGGACTCCTTCCAATTCCATCCCTCCCTCCAACAATACTTTGCCTTGTTTTCTTTTAAATATTTCTAGAAGTTTTGCTTAAACCTTCCTATCACACTTTTACGTGCTGCAATGTGTGATCCAACCTGGGTTTTTCTAACCCTACCACTGCTGACCACTAGCAAGTGGTTTGGCTTGGGTTGGCGCCTAGGCCCTTTTTGTCACACCTGACCATCAGCAAGTGACACAGCCTGGATACTATAATTGTATTTGTATGGTATGAGCTCTATACCTATTATCTTTAGCTCCTGGAGGCCAGAGCTCTGGTTAACCAGATCCAAGTGCCGAGCTTGCGAGGGCCAGCGGTGTGCACACCATCTGTTTTTACAGTAATCAAGACATATGCCAAGATCTCCTCTTTTCGCAATTCTCCACCAAAATGTTATACACTAATAGAATAAAAACCAGCAGGATCTTTTTAAAGGGGTAAGGCAGAATGCCGGGTTTACTGTAAATACAAAAAATAGAATGCAAGCTATTCCATTGACTATACGTATTAAACTTGCTATTTTACACTCACTCACACACACATACAAGTTATTATAGTTACCAGCATAGAGGTTGCTTGTGCCAAGTCACTGGCCAGGTAGTCTGGACACGAGGGTGGAGCCGAGTCTTGTCTGATGCACATCCGATGCTCCTGGAGGGTGGTTGCAGAACCAGACTCAAGAGTTCTTGGGTTCTGTTCTTCTAGGACTTTGTCCACTTGCAAATTTATGGAGATTGCTTCATCATGCTGTTGTTACATTTGAAGTGATAATCAATCAGCAGATGGCACATCCATGACGGCTCCATAACGGCTGGGTGTTATCTTGCTCTTTAATTCTTCGGCTCCTCCATCCTCGGGGCGGTTGGGTGGATTCCAGTTTGCCCTGCGGGGTCATTCGGTTATTTCCACTTTGCACATTTTTTGGCCAACCAATACCAAAGTTGTAACTTTTAGGCTGGTGCATTTTACTCTTTTATTGTTTATTTAAACCATGCACCCATTTACATGCATTCTTTATTTTAATATATTTTTCACTTTTACTTTACCATTTATTTATTTAACTTTTTTTTTAATATATAAACACAACTTTTGGGGCGTAACAGGTTTTAACAAGTCTGCTTAGCTCACTTACTACACAAGCAAACAAAAAACCACAACAAATAAAAATTTCAATATGCTATTCCAAAAAGCAATTTTTTGCAAAATTCTTATTACTGATTAAAACCAGCCATCTAAAAATATACTAATACAATTAACAATTCATCCTTATAAACTCCAAAACAAAAAAAAGCATTTTAATTAACACAACCTTAATATCTTAACTAAAAAGCATATTTCTTTTTAATACTCAAGCTTAGCCTAAAACCCACCCCAAACTATACTATACCTATAACAAATTAATAAAACTCAATATAATCCAACACAGGTTACTCCCTAGAGAATGCATTCCTCCCCCAGCCCTTGGGGGGGGGGGT
The DNA here is from genome assembly GCF_013100865.1 of Trachemys scripta elegans. Lineage (NCBI taxonomy): Eukaryota > Metazoa > Chordata > Testudines > Emydidae > Trachemys > Trachemys scripta. The sequence goes on along the minus strand of NC_048305.1, from coordinate 109,090,529 downwards.
AAAATTCAGAATATTAGACAGAGTAAGGCTCTCAATTTAAATTCAGGCTTAACATTCCTAAAGCTCATACACTGAATGGATTATACTGCATGTGGGCAGGGAGCACAAGAGTCTTCACAGCCAGCCACAACTCACAGGACCCATGTGACTTAAGGGCAAATGTTGTGGCCATTGAACCTGAGTAACACCCAGACACTGTAAATCTAAATCCACCCGTGGGCAGACATCAGAAATAAAAACATGCTTTTTGGGAGGGGGGGGAGGGGAGGAGTTGTGTGGGAAGGAATGTAATGAAATTCAGAAGGTGATCAAACTATTTTTGAAAAGACAACAAATTACACAGCATATGCTTAGAGCAGAGGAGTGGGAAAGAACAGGGGCTTGGAGCCCAATGGAGGAAAATGTAGATTAAAGGGAGGGGAATAAATGGCAAAGGGCAGGAGGGGAAGGAGTTGAAGGCTCAGGTAAGGGGTGTGTGTAAGGCAACTGGGAAGGGCGACATGGTAGTAGGGCATGTGGGAGAGATTGAAGTAGGGAGCACTTGTCAGCCCTACATTCTCCCCTCCTGTGTGTGTACTGGGGGCTGGAGGGGCAGTTCACATATCTTAGAGCTATTTGTTTCAGGTTGCATTCATCTCCATGGTATACTTTAGAAATCACACCCTCTTGGAGCTAGTCTATGTGGCATGACAACACGCACAAGATGAACGGGAAACTTCACACCTCTCCAAGCTTCCTATGCTGCAGATGGATGTGTAGCCCCTTGTCAAGGCTCCTTCCCCATTCAACGTTAGGGTATAGATGTGGGGGCCTGCATGAAAACCTCTAAGCTTCTCTACCAACTTAGATCTGCTTTTGCTGCCACCACTTCCAATGTGCTAACTCCCTTCCCTGGGTAGCCTTGAGACTCTTCCACCAATTCCCTGGTGAACGCTAATTCAAAACCCCTTGGATCTTAAAACAAGGAGGAATTAATTATTCCCCCTCCTTCCCTTCCCCCCCCCCCACCAATTCCTGGTGAGTCCAGATCAATCCCCTTGGATCTTAGAACAAGGAAAAATCAATCTGGTTCTTAAAAAGAAGGCTTTTAATTAAAGAAAGGTAAAAATCATCTGTAAAATCAGGATGGAAAATAACTTTACAGGGTAATCAAACTTAAAGAGCCCAGAGGAACCCCCTCTAGCCTTTGGTTCAAAGTTACAGCAAACAGAGGTAAAGACTCTAGCAAAAGGTACATTTACAAGTTGAGAAAACAAAGATAAAACTAACACGCCTTGACTGGCTGTACTTACAAGTTTGAAATATGAGAGACCTCTTCAGAAAGATTTGGAGAGCATGGATTGATGTCTGGTCCCTCTTAGTCCCAAGAGCGAGCAATCACCCAAACAAAAGCCTTCCCCCCACCAAGATTTGAAAGTGTCTTGTCCCTTTATTGGTCCTTTGGGTCAGGTGTCAGCCAGGTTACCTGAGCTTCTTAACCCTTTACAGGTGAAGGGATTTTGGAGTTTCTGGCCAGGAGGGATTTTATAGTATTGTACACAGGAGGGTTGTTACCCTTCCCTTTATAGTTATGACACCCCTTCCATCCATCCTTCCTTTAAAAAAAAAAAAAAAAAGTCTCCCACATCAGCATTATCCTGTGCTAGGAATATGGATACAGCAGCAGTTGCTGATTAATTTCATACAATACTATAGCAGTGCACCAGCTCCGTTATAGCTAAGATTACAGAATACTTTCTTTTTAAAGGATTACTTTCCCAAGTGCTCTAAAATCCACCTTTGAATGGACTGTCTTGAAATTTGCTATGCCTCATAGGAGTGTAATGTAGGGTTAGTGGTCCAAACTGGGGATTGAGCAAGGGATTCCCACACAGTTCCAGGCCTTCTCTTGACAGCTCAGAGTCCTTAGGTGAACAATAGCAATCATGGAGACTTTGAAGTAGACCTATTTCCTAATCATCACTGGCAATTAACTACAGGGGTTAGAATCATAGAATCTCAGGGTTGGAAGGGACCTCAAGAGGTCATCTAGTCCAACCCCCTGCTCAAAGCAGGACCAATCCCAACTAAATCATCCCAGCCAGGACTTTGTCAAGCCAGGCCTTAAAAACCTCCAAGGAAGGAGACTCCACCACCTCTCTAGGTAACCCATTCCAGTGCTTCACCACCCTCCTAGTGAAATAGTGTTTCCTAATATCCAACCTGGACCTCCCCCACTGCAACTTGAGACCATTGCTCCTTGTTCTGTCATCTGGTACCACTGAGAACAGTCTAGATCCATCCTCTTTGGAACCCCCCTTCAGGTAGTTGAAGGCTGCTATCAAATCCCCCCTCATTCTTCTCTTCTGGAGACTAAACAATCCCAGTTCCCTCAGCCTCTCCTCATAAGTCATGTGCTCCAGACCCCTAATCATTTTTGTTGCCCTCCGTTGGACTCTTTCCAATTTTTCCACATCCTTCTTGTAGTGTGGGGCCCAAAACTGGACACAGTATTCCAGATGAGGCCTCACCAATGTCGAATAAAGGGGAACTATCACGTTCCTCGATCTGCTGGCAATGCCCCTACTTATACAGCCCAAAATGCCATTAGCTTTCTTGGCAACAAGAGCACACTGTAGACTCATATCCAGCTTCTCGTCCACTGTGACCCCTAGGTCCTTTTCTGCAGAACTGCTACCTAGCCATTCGGTCCCTAGTCTGTAGCAGTGCAGGGGATTCTTCCATCTTAAGTGCAGGACTCTGCACTTGTCCTTGTTGAACCTCATCAGGTTTTTTTTTTGGCCCAATCCTCTAATTTGTCTAGGTCCCTCTGTATCCAATCTTTACCCTCTAGTGTATCTACCACGCCTCCTAGTTTAGTGTCATCTGCAAACTTGCTGAGAGGGCAGTCCATACTATCCTCCAGATCATTAATAAAGATATTAAACAAAACTGGCCCCAGGACAGACCCTTGGGGCACTCCGCTTGAAACAGACTGACAACTAGACATGGAGCCATTGATCACTACCCGTTGAGCCTGACGATCTAGCCAGCTTTCTATCCACCTTACAGTCCATTCATCCAGCCCATACTTCTTTAACTTGGTGGCAAGAATACTGTGGGAGACCGTATCAAAAGATTTGCTAAAGTCAAGGAATAAACACATCCACTGCTTTCCCCTCATCCACAGAGGGAGTTATCATAGAAGGCAATTAGGTTAGTCAGGCACGACTTCCCCTTGGTGAATCCATGCTGACTGTTCCTGATCACTTTCCTCTCCTCTAAGTGCTTCAGAATTGATTCCTTGAGGACCTGCTCCATGATTTTTCCAGGGACTGAGGTGAGGCTGACTGGCCTGTAGTTCCCCAGATCCTCCTCCTTCCCTTTTTTAAAGATGGGCACTACATTAGCCTTTTTCCAGTCATCTGGGACCTCCCCCAATCGCCATGAGTTTTCAAAAATAATGGCTAATGGCTCTGCAATCTCATCCGCCAACTCCTTTAGCACCCTCGGATGCAGCGCATCCGGCCCCATGGACTTGTGCACGTCCAGTTTTTCTAAATAGTCCCGAACCACTTCTTTCTCCACAGAGGGCTGGTCACCTTCTCCCCATATTGTGCTGCCCAGTGCAGCAGTCTGGGAGCTGACCTTGTTCATGAAGACAGAGGCAAAAAAAGTATTGAGTACATTAGCTTTTTCCATATCCTCGGTCACTAGGTTGCCTCCCTCATTCAGTAAGGGGCCCACACTTTCCTTGATTTTCTTCTTGTTGCTAACATACCTGAAGAAACCCTTCTTGTTACTCTTAACATCTCTTGCTAGCTGCAACTCCAAGTGTGATTTGGCCTTCCTGATTTCACTCCTGCATGTCTGAGCAATATTTTTTATACTCCTCCCTGGTCATTTGTCCAATCTTCCACTTCTTGTAAGCTTCTTTTTTGCGTTTAAGATCAGCAAGGATTTCACTGTTTAGCCAAGCTGGTCGCCTGCCATATTTACTATTCTTTCTACACATCGGGATGGTTTGGTCCTGCAACTGCAATAAGGATTCTTTAAAATACAGCCAGCTCTCCTGGACCCCTTTGCCCTTCATGTTATTCTCCCAGGGAATCCTGCCCATCTGTTCCCTGAGGGAGTCAAAGTCTGCTTTTCTGAAGTCCAGGGTCCATATTCTGCTGCTCTCCTTTCTTCCTTGTGTCAGGATCCTGAACTCTACCATCTCATGGTCACTGCCTCCCAGGTTCCCATCCACTTTTGCTTCCCCTACTAATTCTTCCCTGTTTGTGAGCAGCAGGTCAAGAAAAGCTCTGTCCCTAGTTGGTTCCTCCAGCACTTGCACCAGGAAATTGTCCCCTACACTTTCCAAAAACTTCCTGGATTGTCTGTGCATCGCTGTATTGCTCTCCCAGCAGATATCAGGGTGATTAAAGTCTCCCATGAGAACCAGGGCCTGCGATCTAGCAACTTCTGCTAGTTGCCAGAAGAAAGCCTCGTCCACCTCATCCCCCTGGTCTGGTGGTCTATAGCAGACTCCAACCACGACATCACCCTTGTTGTTCACACTTCTCAACTTTATCCAGAGACTCTCAGGTTTTTCTGCAGTTTCATACTGGAGCAGTCATACTCCTCTCTTACATACAACGCAACTCCCCCACCTTTTCTGCCCTGCCTGTCCTTCCTGAACAGTTTATATCCATCTATGACATAACATAGGGTTAACATAAGGTAATTTATCCATGAAGCAGTTTATCACAAACTTTAAAGAGATATATAGAAAATGACACTTTCACCCAAGATTCATCTATATGTTAATATTCCCTTTTGATCTCTGAATCAGTTGCTATAGTGAGATAGGAACTGTCTGTTTACATGGGTAACATCTAACAAGATATAAGTAAACACATACAATTAGTATGACCTCCAAGTCTCTTACAATACAGGTTTGCATTTCAAAGTTCTAGCCTATCTATCCAACATGGAATGGCCCTAATTACCATTCACATACTTTTCTAATATGTCTCTAAAGATTGACTCTGGGTCGTTTAGCCTGCGAGCTGCTTACTCCTTTCTATTGACACCTTACTTGACACACTTTGTATAAGATTCATTGCAATTATATAACAGTGGTAGCAACAATGTATGACCATGCAAATTTCTAATCAGATAATGTCACACAAGGCCAAGGGGGGGGGGAGGGGGTGTCTCAGACTCATCTTAAGCTCTGTCAACTCAGTCGCTATCTCAAAAGGTTGAAGATCCGCATGGTCTCCTTGGGATCGATCATTGCATTTCTGGATCCAATCCAGGGGATTGGTATGCCACCCTAGACTTAAGATGCATACTTCCACGTTCCAATCTTTCAAGGCCACAGAAGATTTGAGGTTTGTGGCAAACCAAGGACATCAACAGTTCGCAGTCCTGCTATCTGGCCTCTCGGCAGCCTCGAAGGTCTTCACCAAATGCATGGCAGTGGTAGCGGATTTCTCAGGAGAAGGGGAGTCCATGTATTTCTATACCTCGACAGCTGGCTCATCAAGGGCACATCTTGAGTGCAAGTGGAGATGGACATCGCCCTCATCCAGTCGACCTTCCGGGTGTTGGGCCTTCTAATTGATGTGCAGAAGTCAACACTGATACCCGTTCATAGTAGGAAAGAGCCTGAGACATAAGCCCTTGTATAAGTATAAGGCAGGACCTGCTCACAGAACCTGGCAAGAACACGGCTAATATTGCAAAAATACACATTCCTAAAAAGTGCTAAGTTCCGAGTACTCATGCAAACACATCCCAATATCAAGAACATCTCAATATCAAGGATGATACAAAAACATTCCCTAAAAGATAAGGTCAGGATAACAGTACGTAACTTGTTCATATCAGGGTATAAAGATGTATCTCAGAGGGAGTATCTTTGGCCAGCTTAGGGAGCAGTGGAAAGTCCCGCCACTGACTGAGCTGCATCTATTGTCACTGGCATACATAGAATTCATAAAATATCAGGGTTGGAAGGGACCTCAGGAGATCATCTAGTCCAACCCCCTGCCCAAAGCAGGACTAATTCTGACAGATTTTTGCCCCAGATCCCTAAAAGGCCCTCAAGAATTGAACTCACAACCCTAGGTTTAGTAGGCTAATGCTCAAACCACTGAGCTATCCCTCCCCCCATATCTTAGTATCCTCAGAGTCTGCCAGGTGCTATTACTGTGCTTCGTTGACAATAAACCTGGCTAGGTGCCTTCATACCTTAATGGATCTTGTGGTCATTGGGCGGTTCACTCAAGGTTGCTGTGCCAACTGTCTGTGCAGAGCTAGGACAGCACACACGGAGAACACACACACACAGCCAAATATCTAACCACACTATTCAGAGAATAGAATTCATCGGGGTGGTCCTCGACTCCCAGCTAGCAAAGGCTCTTCTTCCAGAAGATCGCTTTCAGGCAATCTCAGAGTTAATACGCTACATGCAAGCTCACCTGGTCACGACGGTCAGACTTTGCTTGAGCCTTCCTGGCCACATTGCTTCATGTACATATGTGGTTCGTCACATGAGGCTGAGACTCAGACCTCTCAAAGCTTGGCTGGCTATGGTGTATTCCCCCTCCAGGCATCACCTGGATAGGGCTATCATGGTGCCTCCTTATATTCTCAGCTCCCTGTCATGGTGGCTGGATCACGGAGTAGTCTGCGGGGGAATTCCCTTCACAAATTGCCATCAGCAAACCTGGTCTTGGATGCCTCAGCACTGGGCTGGGGAGCCCACCTGGAGACGCTCAGGTCCCAAGATCGCTGGTTTGCAGAGGAGTTATCGCTTCACATCAGCGTAGGAGAGCTCAGGGCAGACCATCTAGCATGCCAGGTGTTCTTGCCCCTCATTCCGAATATGACAGTCTCAATTCTCATGGACAATAAATCAGTCATGTACTACATCAATGTTGAGGGACCCATTCTCTCCCAACCCCCATGTTGGGAGACTGTCTATGGGAGTTCTGCATTGTGCACTCGATCGAGATCAAGGCTTCATACCTGCCAGGGGTGCAGAACCAGCTTGCGGACTGCCTCAGCAGGTCCTTCTCCACGCCCAGATGTCACAGTGAGCATCTTTTGCTAAAGGGGATTTTCCCCACATAGATTTGTTTGCTACACATTCCAACAAAAAGAGCCAACAGTTCTGCTTCCTGAGGGGGTCACAGCCCGGCTCCAGGACGGATGCCTTTCTGATGAGGTGGTCGCACTACCTATTCTATGCCTTTCTGCCCATCCTGCTGATTCACAATTTGCTGATAAAGATCAAGCAGAATTGGGCTCGGGTTATTCTAATAGCTCCCAGCTTGGCCTAGGTACCACTGGTACACACCTTGCTTGTTTATCTCTCCCTTGAGACCCCACTCAAGCTCTCTCTGTACCCAGACCTGATCTTGCAAGACCATGGTCGGCTGCTCCATCCGAACCTCAGCTCTCTGGGGCCTGAAATCTGCGGGGCTGAACCCCGAACAGGCTTGTTTGGAGCAGGTCTGCAAAAGTCTCCTGGGCAGAAGGAAACCTTCCATGAGTACAGCTTACTATGCAAAGTGGAAGCGGTTCTCTCTCTGGTCATCCAGATGTGGAGTCCCGCTGACGCAATCTTCGCTTCAGTAATTTAAGATCAACCTCCTATCTTTGAAAGAACAGGGCCTGACCCTTTCCTCTATAAAGGTCCAGTTGGCAGCCATTTCAGCATTCCATCCGAATGTCAACAATAGGTCGGTGTTCTCCCTTGAAATGGTAGACGGCTTCCGCAAAGGTCTGGAGAGGACATTTCCCCAGATGTGGGAACCTCTCCCCCCCATGGGCCTTGAATCTTGTCTTCTTGAAAGTGACGTGGCCACCCTTTGAGGCACTGGCGATGCATTCTCTACTACATCTTTCGTGGAAAACAGCCTTTCTGCTGGTGATTACTTCGGCCAGGAGGGTGTCGGAGATCTGAGCCCTCATGGCAGAACCCCCCTATACAGTTTTCTTTATGGACAAGGACCAGCTTCAGCCGCACCCAAAATTTCTCCCAAAGGTTGTGTCCCAATTCCACTACAGCCAACCAATCTTTCTGCCAGTCTTTTATCCTAAACCTCATACAAGTAAGGAAGAACATGCTCTGGCATTTTATATTGAAAGGACCAGACCATTCTGTAGGTAACTTCAGCTCTTCATAGTGATAGCTGACAGAATGACAGGGCTTCCCATCTCTGCCCAAAGGATCTCGTCTTGGATCACATCTTGCATACGAGTGTGCTATGACCTCGCGGGCATTTCCCCTCCACCGAACTTAACTGTCCACTCCATGAGGTCTCAGGCCTCTTCGGCGGCCTTCCTAGCACAGGACCCATTCCAGGAGATACGTAGAACAGCAACCTGGTCCTCAGTGCACACATTCTTCACACACTATGACCTCTCCTGTCATTTGTGAGTTTGCAAATATTATTGCCAGCAGTGCCGAGATTTCTTCAGCTAATTCCTTCAGCAGCCTGGGGTGAACAGCATCAGGCCTCGCTGACTTGAATTCATTCAAATTAGTCAGAAGATCTCTGACATGTTCTTTACTTATCCTGATCTGCATCCCTTCCCCTTTGTCTATGGCAACTTCACTAGTCGTCCGGTCACATGTTATTTTTTTTGTGAGAAGAATTAAGCCCCACTTTACTTAAAAGGTAAGTTTTGCACTTTTCAGTCACTATTGCCATCTCCAGGAGGCCAGCCTTGATGACCTCTTGAGGTCCCTTCCAGCCCCACATTTCTATGATTCTATAACTGTGTATGCACATGCCTTTACACAGAATGAGAACAACCTGGGGAAAAAGGCACTGGCATACAGGGTCTGTAAGGTTACAAACAGACAAAAGTTAATAGAAATAGGAACTGGTTTCCTGAAGTCACAGATCAGGAAATAGGAACTGGAATAGTAAGGGACCAGGTTACAAGCAAATAACATAAGCAATGTCAATTGGCAGGATAGGGAGGGGTGGCTGGCAGCAGACACAGAGTGAGGATAAGGGGCTGTTATACAGGAGACAAGGATGACAGAATTAGCAAGATGTATGGGTATGTTTGACAAAAACAGTAGATATACCATGACACCTCACCGGGTCATTCACAGAAGCGCAGAAACAGAGAGCTGACTTCACTGTTGACCTCTTGTCTATTTCTTTTAGAGCAGAAGCTCCTCAGGATAAGGTTCAACTCTTCCCTTATGTCATGCACACTGTTCCTTTCTTCTGGTTTAAAAAACACTGTCTTCTCCCCATGCTTTTTTTTCCTAATCCAACAGCCAAGTTTCTGAATCTTATTCACCATGCTGCACTGGAGCCAACCAAGAAATACACAGAGCCACAGACAGAGAGCCAGGAAATTGGCTGGAATACCACTCCCTTGGTGAGTAGGATCTCTAAACGCTCTAGAGTATAAAAAGGAGCAGCTCAATGTAGGCCTTTGAACTCATTTCTCTGTTTGAGGAATAAACCCGGAACAAACTTGAAACAAATATAACCAATGGAACAAAAAAGTGTGGGAAACAGGTTTGGGAAAGAGCTGAGGTGCTAGTGGGTAGCAAATTGAACATTAAATTTTAGTAGAACGTGATGGAGTATGCAGCTCTACTCAGAGGTGCCAACTTTCCGAGTTCCGGGTGGGGTGGGTGTGTGCGCGCACTCAACCCCTGCTCCACCTCAGGCTCCGCCCCCACTCCACCCTTTCCCCCAAACCTGCACCCCACCCCTTCCTGCCCCTGCTCTTCCTCCCCTCCCACCCCCCAAGTTCCTCCTGCATGCTACTGTACATCTGATCGCTGTGGGCAGGAGGCACTGGGAGGGAGGGGGAGGAGCTGATCCGCAGGGCCTGTCGGTGGGAGGGCTGTGGGGGGAGGAGCTGATCCACGGGGCTGCCAGTGGATGCTGAGCACCCACTATTTTTTTCCCCATGAGTGCTCCACCCCAAAGCACCCACGGGCCCAACTTGCATAGGCACCGCAGAGTACAGAGGTGAAGTGATAGTCCCCCTCTCTCAATCTGCTGCAACCATATCCAGAATATTTGCATTCAGTTCTGATAACATCAATATCATATGCTACAAATGTTTGTAGGTAAGTGTGGTATGACTATATCCTTTAGATAGGTGGGAAGAACCAGGAAACTACTAATAAACCTGAGGTGTATCCCAGTCAGAATATATATTCTGATTTATGATAAGGAATCAACAAGGAAATTCTTGAGGAGAAGAGATGTGAACTCTGACACATGGGTTTATTAAAAACGGATCACATCTGACAAACGAATAGCAGTAATCATGACTGATCCAGCAGAGACTTCTGAGGTTCCACTAAAGCAAAGGAGTGCCTGAAGAATTCTGGTAAATTTCTTCTTGGAAACCAATTAGTTGAGGGAACATAAAACTGATAATTGTATTTGTTTCAAAGTAGAGACAGGTCAATTTCTTAGAGCTTCCTCTACTCAGAGGGGAAAAGAGCAGATAGGCAGTCAATGGGGTAGAGTAGAGGGCTTTAGTCTTTTCAAAAATTAGCTAGTTCCTAGATGGATAACACCTGCAAACAGGCTATCACTTGGGGGTAACAAGGTGTATAGCACACCAAGGGGAAACAATTTCTGGCTGCAGGGATTCTTATATAGACCCTGTGCAACTCACCCCTTCTTGCTACCGACTCCTGGCTTGATTGGTAATGTACTTCTGACCAGCCACAAAAAGAAAAACGTTTACTCTTTACTCCAGACCTCACGCATTCCTGCTGGCTTTAGTGACATGTTTTTATCCTTTATACCATTAGCCTGCAACAAACGCAGCTAAGGGGTGAGGGATCCCATTCCTGCATCAAACAATTGTTAACTAGTTCCAGCTCCAGAAATGTTAATGCTATGGTGCATCTCAGGTGAGTCAGTTACTGGTGACAATGCCTGAGCTAGAAAGAGCCCAGCTTGACTTTCAGGTGGTTGATTGAAGTTGCAGGACTAGCAGCAATGGGCGAGGGAAAAGAAATACATCTAGAATTGAGCACATCTAAATTGGAGTTAGAGACAAACCTAGGAACTCTCAGTACCATTTTTACAGATCACTTTAGAAGTGCAGTTACCAAAAGACAAATGAAGTTTCCTTTTTATGAGCACCTGGCTACTGTAGTAATCCAACAGTGAAGATTTGATGGACCAATGGCCGGTATGGTAAATCCCATCTAGTGCTTTTACCTTAGTGATGATCAGCCAATAACCTGAAATACGAGATTCAGTTACCTTGTTAATCATATAGTCATCCAGTCATGCAGCAGTGAATTGCAGCAACTGACTCCTTGAATCCTTGATCTCAAGGAGAACATCTCCTGGAGACGCTCCTCACACTTTGACCATTTTCTCTTCCACAGATTAGTGTGGACCGCACTGACCGCAGACTGTACTTCCCATGCCGGAACAGTGAGATCACCAAGTACATGGCTGCCATGTGGCGCCTGAAGGAGCAGAGTGAGAACATGCAGTAGGGTGGTAGTAGCAACATTGCTTTGCTAGGCAGAGTTGTATGGTGTTTGGAGTTTCTAAACAACGTTGCCACCTCCTCATTGCCACGAGTAGCCCTGTAGATTTCTGAGCAAGGGAGGAGGAATCTCCAGCTGGGCCATACCTCCTGGAAGCTGGCAGCTGTTACAGAAATAAACCCATGTAAAAGTTCTGCTTTTCTCTCTTACTGCTCTCATCCAAGTGGATGTACTAACAACCCGAGAAAGGCTCTACCCTTTTGACAGGCTCCAGGCTTGAGACTGTAGCAAAGCCAGTATTTACTAATTCTGACCTGGAGGTTAAATTCCCCACTTTTACCAAAGGCAGCTGTGGAAAGAGCCATGGGGATCCTCCAATCTCAGTCACAATGAGGGACAGATTTCAGGTCCCTTCCTCAAACACAACACTGAAGATACGATAACCAAATGAGATCTGTCCACACTATTTAATGAGTTCACAGAGGCCAGGCCCAAGGCTTGACAAGCAGAAAAAAATCTTGGAGGAAAACTAACAATACAAAGGAATTAGTGACTGTAGATGCACTTCCACTGCAACCATGTGCGTCAAATGGCACCATCCAGCTTGGTCTACAGCAGTTAGAACTGCCTGAAGACTCCAGTGTCACAAGGAACGCCACCTGCAAGTCATACATACATAGAAACTAAACAAAAGCCACTGGGAAACAGGGTCTATCCCACTCAATCCTTATCAGGTTCGACTCTTCATTTTCTGCCTCATCTTTCTGCCCGGTCTCTTCTGTAAAAAGAGAATGACAAATTTAGATCTGGGGTTTTGAAACCCACCCCCTGCTTCTGGCCTTACAGCATGGGAAAGAAGGGGCCTTGTCAGAGCAATGATGCTCACCTTTCAGTTTTTCTGATGCAGGAGTTCAGAACACTGGTAGGGATAAACATGGTATTTTCTCACTCACCTGCACACGATTCCCTTTGGCATGGAACTTGCTTTCCCCCATTCATATCAAACCAACCTATCCAGCCTTGCCCACCACCTAATCAGTCTTGGTCCCAAATACGCAGAGCTCATGTATCACTCTTAACACACATATAGCTCTTCCCTTTGTGGCCAGGGCCCGTCTCCCACTAATGCACAGGACTGGTAATGTGTAGGACACACGTCTCACTCACATTGGAACCTTTTTTCCCTGCTTTCCCAGGACCTTTGTTGTGGGCCACACTAGCCCGGAAGCTGGATACATCATTGTGACTCTCCCGTGTGTTCCATTTTGAGCCTTTCTTCTTCCCACCAAAACCAAACTTCTGATTCTTGTAACGTCGCTTGGCGTTTGGTCTGAAACAGAAACAACCCGTCATCTCTGCTAGGTCCCCACTACCCTCCCTCAGTGAGCTCGCTTAAAAGCTCATGTGCGATGTGGGAAGCTCCCATCCAGCTCCTCCTAGGTGAGGCTCATGTCACTCTAGATTCCATCAGATTTATTTCCAGCTATTGAAAAGACCCATTTGTCTCCCTCTCTCATTGGAGAAGGGCAAAAATATGTAAGACACTCCAGCCTCTGCCCCACCTTGTTTATAACCAGCTTTTCCTCTCTGCAAGTGTTTGCTACCAGCAGCAACTCCTCCCTGAGGTGCATAAGATTGAACATTAGCATTAAGAGCTAGGAATTATCTGCTGCCATCTTGGAGATAGCTGGGGCCTGGTACTATCCTGAAAAGTAGCTTTGAAAACTCAGATGGGGATGTATGGGCCCCAACTGCAATGCCTCTAACTCCCCCATCTCACCCTTTCTTTATTTGTTGACCACCATCTCCTTCCTTCTTCCCCTGATGTGGTGGTGGCTGCTCCCCATCCAGGAAATCCAGCTTGTCAGAGAGACCTGCAAGAGCAGAACATTTGTGGAGCTGCTACCATTGAATCAGACAGAAGAATTTCCAATGTGAGTAAGAGTTACAGCATTAGTTAATGGCAGTTTTATCCCCCACTAGGCAATGCCTATTTAAGAGTCTTTATGCTGCCACTACTGCTGTCCTGTGCACCTCCATGTTCAGCAATGCCCTCTTCCAACTCACTCCTCTCCAGTTTTGGCTAACGACACCCCACATGCTGCCATGCTCTGTTATCTCACTGTCCTCCTCCCGCTCCCTCAGCACTCTCTTGTGATGAGACTGATGACTTCACCTTTCTGGTATTTCTTGATTGCATTCAGCACAGTTGCTTTTTCCTTTTGCCTCTTCTGCAGAACCTCTGTTTGTACCTGTAACGAGAGACAATATGGGTTTTGTTCCCTACTATATCCCAGACCAGGGGTTCTCAAACTGGGGGTCACGAGCTGTCAGTCCCCACCGCAAACCGTGCTTTGCCTCCAGCATTTATAATGGTGTTAAATATATAAACAAGTGTTTTTAATTTATAAGGGGGGGGGGTCGCACTCAGAGGCTTGCTATGGGAAAGGGTCACCAGTACAAAACTGAGAACCACTGCCCCAAACCCTCCCAAAAGGGCTCCACTATCTTTATATTTTCCCCCTCCACACCCCTGAACAGGAGTGGTAAACTGGCCAAACAGCTTCATGTTCAAGGCCCTCCCTTGCAGTATCCCCAGACAAGAGGTTTCACTCTCTGGGTTCTCAAACAATAGCTGGGACCACCCCCCACAAGTCCAGGGTCTTGCCACTGATGGATTCCCTTCTTGCCCAATAAGTTTCTCCACCTCCTCACCTTTTTGCCATATTTTCTCAGTGCACGAAGCTGTTTTGCTTTCTCAGACTTCTCCATTGCCGCCTGTTTGCTCTTAAGCTTGTGTCGAATCTTATTAGGAAACGAAACAAATGTGCTTGTTATGCAAAGGAAGATGTGGCTATGTGAACCATGAGCTGGATAAGCCATATCAGTAGGGCCATTACTCAGGTATAAAAATAACACATGTTGTAAATCTTTACACTATGCACTAAATGTAGTCTATATTTATTAAATCCCCAAGGTCCTCCTAAGGCTGCTGCCTAGACCCAGTGCCAAATTCTCTATTGCATGCAGTGATTTTTAGATACAGCTTCCTCCCTCTCTCTCCAATAGGGTCAGATAACTCAAGGTTGGGAATGCTCACTGCAGAAACTCATGGCATTCTGGTTTTCTTCAACCTAGATTTGGCCAGAAGATTAATGGCATGTACAGAGATCAAGTGCAGCCTCAAGAGAACAAGCTCTTACTGCACAGAGTGAGACAAAGCTATCACTTTTGCCCAATCTTTTTGGATTTATAGATGAGATTGAGCAGTTCCCCTAGAAGGGACCTGAATCTTGGATAATGTTAGTGAACTGGCCTCTCCCCGCCACAGAATTCAATCTTTCCCCTTCTTCCTCACCCCCAAACAATTAAAAGCTTTTACTGGATTTTAAGTAAAAATGCAATTATACAATCAATCCAAGATTAGAGAGATTCTTACTGGAAAAATTCTGCAATATATGGCGGTAACAATTGAAGCATAAGAATAAACCTCTGCTCTTCCAAAGAAAAACCAACAGTAAGAAAAAAAAAAAATACTTGTTTTCATAGTGAAGTCCTTCCCTGGGAATAATGGTCAGAGCTTCAGGAAGATTCTGTCAGGCCATGAGAACATTGGGGAAAAAGTCCTGTTTTTAATATTATAAAAACCAAATTCTGTAATATGAACCTAACAGTCAGACTCTGGATTAAAATATCTGATGTATCCAGTTCACTCCTGACTCCCAATTCCCTACTATAATCATTTATATTTCACTTTACAATTCCCCTGTGAGCAGACTATTTCAAAATAGTCCATTATATGGTGTTCTTTGCACTCTCCTCTGAAGCATCTATCACAGGGCACTCTTGAAGACAGACTAGATCACTAGTCTGGATTCCATATGTGCTGACAGACTTCTCAAGTCTGACCATGTTTCACTGATTGAACAATGATACATCTTAAAGTTTGTGCTTTATGTAGTCTAAAACCCACAGTGGGGAACCTGAAGGAAGAAAAGATGTCCAATGCCAATCCAAGTTTAATACCTTCTGCATCTGTTGGTCAGATTTGGCCATCTCTGCAAAGTAATCATCTGGCCTCCTTGTGGGGACTTTTTGGTGATGTAGCCAAGGCAGGGCCTTCAGCACTGCTGCTTGGGCCTGACGGTAACTAGGAAAACAATGGGACAGCAAGTTAAAGTTAACAGTAAGGTCTAAAGCACACTGGGCAGGGACATCAGGAACTCTGCTCATATTAGCTATTTGATGCAAGATAAATAAAATTTACATGAAATCCCAAAACTATATCTGAGGAACATTAAAAATGCAAAGAGCCCAGAAATTAAGGTGCCAACAACATTAACTGAGACACATTGCTCATGTTGTATTTCTATTCCTGTTTTTCTGGTTAACGTGCAGTTTACAATTTTACAAATTGTATTGTAAAATGCAAACCATAAAATAGGCAGAATTGCAATGACACCAAGATGCTACAGGAACTTCCATTTTTACTTTGGAATCTTAGTGGTGTACTACAGGTATTTTTTATTTAATTTATTTTTTGAAGAAATTATCTGTTTAATTAGGCATGGAAATTAGTTACCACCTTGCAGCTGCTGCTTTTTCGTTGGAGATGGTTTTCTACAAGACTGGTTTAACAGGGAAGCAATTTGTTGACATTGTGCAACTATCCTGGCAAATTTAATGTAGGTTTAGAATGTACAGAATACCACCATGTACAAAAAAATTGCAGTGCCCATGATTCTCTCATGTCCTTGAAATTAAGATAGTCTGGAGGATTTCATTGTATATGTTTCAAGGAGATAATATCCCATGTGAAACTAGAGACCACCTCAAGACCTCTGGTTAGGAGGTCACAGATATAAAAAAATATATCTCTCAATTTTGGGATTTTCTACTGCCAAATCATTACTAAAGTACCTGAGTGCCTTCCACACAAAATACAGCTTGATATGGTTTAATATACTCCCCCCGCGAAGTTTATATTTTGTAAGGAAGCAGTTCTCTAAAGAGAACTTAATATATTTTAATTTAATTAAAAACAAAAGTTCTTAACAAGAAAATTCAACACTTATTTCATACTTTAAATTTAAGCTTTTTTATCTAGCTGAGATTTAAATTATCTGAATATAAAGCACAGTTTTTAAGAGTCTATTTTAAGTAGCAACCAAGGTTTGTATTACTAAAATATTTTCTCATGATTGATAATTTTATAATCCAGGCCTGCCAAAAGAGGTAAAGCACAAAATCTCGGAATCCAAAACATGGAAGGATTTCAAGCTTCAAGATATCTTGATCTATTTTGGAATATATTTTGAGGGTTTATAGCAGCATGACACACGGGTGGTGAGTTGTTACACATGTATATGCATTAGGGATTGAAAGTGATATGACATCAGCATGTGAATGGAAGGCATGACACTGAAGGCGTGCAGTGCATGGTGAGATGTGATAGTGATGCAACACTAGGGTTGCGTATATGGATAGACCATGTGTGTGACAAGACTCTGGGACCCCATATGAGAATGTCGCCCCCTCTCACAAGCTCATCTCTCTCTGGAAGTCATCCTCAGGGTCGACGGTGGCTTTGTCAGGTGTGTGATATGAGGTTGGATTCATGACGTTTGGTGCCTGACCCAAGGTCACATCCAGCCTTTCCACCCAGGCTAGGTGCTGCTTGAATTCAGACAAACATTGCTTCAAGCCATCCTAGAAAAGGAAGGACAGCTCTATTAACAGCAAGACACAAAACAACAAGTTTGTCTTCTGAAGGCTAGCAATTCTATATGTCCATATTAGGATGGGCTGCCCCTTTAAGGGAGTTGGGCTCAACCCCACTCTTGACTTGTTAGCTGCCTCCCCAGGATGGCCTTTGAGGCAGATAAGACTGTCTGCTGAACTCAATTTAAGAGAGCAGCAAGATTCCTGTGGAGAGGTAGGGTCAAAGAGGACCAAAGAAGGGGCTCTCCATACCAGCTAGATGCAAAGGCTACCTGCAATGAGGGGCAGGAGCTGAAAAGCCTTAAGAAGCAGCTTGAGGAAATGCCAGGCAGCATGAATTGAATTTTGGGGAAAAAACTGCAGAGTGGGGTAAGACTTGTTTTGACTTAACCTGACATTTAACTGTGATGATGTTTTAATAAACCAGACCCCAAGAAGGGGTGTTTGACTCAAGAGTCTGGGTGTAGTTTGAGAACCCCGAGAAGGGGAAATCAGGCAGGGTTCAACACCAGATCAGGCCCATGACTTAAATGAGTGATTGTGTGATCTTATAATTTTGTTCCTTCCTTGCTTCCCACTCTTTCATGCAACAGCAACCTGATTTTAGATTGTGGAAAGTACCCAGTACACTCTTGGACATGCAAAAATAACACTACTACTAAAGAATCTAAAGTTAATATGACAGCAAATGAGTGCGCTTCTACGGGTATATCTACACTGCAATTTGGAGGTCTGACTGAAGCAAGTATAGACATACCCGAGCTAGCTCTGATCTAACCAGATTAAAGCTAACTCAAGTAACAATAGCAGTGAAGCTGCAGCAGCACAGGCAGAGGCTGTCAAGTATGTACCCAGGGTCTGGGTGGGAAGAGCAGGTCCTTGAGCTTCACTGCTATTATTACTCAAGCTAGCTTTGATTTAGCTAGATCAAACCTTCCAATTGCAGTGCAGACATAACACTAGCATAGGGTAAGCTGTGCAGAGTGAGTGTTGGGAGCTGTGATCCAACACTGCCAGGCAGGCATACACACCAACCAGCCAGCAACTCTGCTGACCTTTTGCAAGTGCATTTTGGAACAAACTGGGCTCAGCCCAATTATTAAGCTCTCCACAAGCTAAAAATCTTCTTCCAGCAAGGTATTTTATTCCCTAAACATATGTGCCTGCCATATACCATTTCAGTGTCCCCACAAGACTGCTCCAGAAAGTGTTTTGGTACATCAAATGCTGTTCTGGGAGAGCGAGTATGCACTAGGGAACTGAGTTATGTAGTAATGGCAGTCAAACCATAGTTATGATGAACTCCTAATAGAAGCTCAGTTTCTGATTTTGGATCCACCCACCTAAAGGGTCACAAAAAAGAAATATAATGGCTTCAAACTTGGTAGGTTAGCCTTGTGGCAAAGGTAAAATGTTCTAAAAAATTTGAAGCGAACCAAACACTAAAATTAAAACCCCAAAAGGCAAAGAAAAGTTACTTTACTGGACTCCCTCAGCTGGGATCTACCTACTTCCCAGGATCCTGGGGAGAAGGCAACAATTGGTAGAGCCCAGCAAATCTGCCAATATCCACTTTATATGCGCACCCGCGGACCATGTTTGCGGACTGCAGATGGACGTGGATCCAAATTTTGTATCCGTGCAGGGCTCTAACAATTGGTCCATGATATGGGTTGACTATCCAACCTTCTAATGTTTAATCATAACCCAAACGCCAAAACCTCAGCATGGCCACCTTAGTCTTCAACAACTTGAGATAACCTGATAGTTGCCACAGGCCAGGAAATTGTAAACAAAAATATTCTGTAATCTACCTGGAAGCTAAAGTCAATCAGTAATATTGACCCTGGTGTCTCAGCATCACAGAAGTGAAGAAAATGATCAACTCACTTAAGGAATTCATAGTGTAAAAAGAAAATTGGTACGGCAGTACTAGTCCCATAAGAAACCCAGCCTTTACCACTGCAGCATTCCCCACCAAAGATGTATGGGGTAACTAAATATATGCTCTAAGAGTTTTTAATTCACTAACCTCTATGATTCCTATAGGTAGCCACATGTACAAGCCCAACCTTCTTAAGCAAACTCCTCCCATATAAGCACTTGCATGCACACACCAGAATCACAGCCTACAGACACATTACTCACCACATTGTTAAGAGCCTTCTTGTGCCCCTCAAGCACGACATTCAGCCCTGGCTTCAGGGCACCCCTGGAAAATGCTGCCTGGAGCTGCACAGGAGGAGATTGGTCAGGGATTGGTCCAGAGAAGATGGATTATGTCCCTTGCCAGGGGCTGAACACTTGGGCCAAGGCAGGGACTTATCACTCAAGCACATCCGTAATCAGAAAAGCCAGCCTACTAAAGGGGAGGGGACCCAGATAAAAAATGTGAGCTGATATCCCACAACAGGCCATGAGACAGAAGGGCTGATCTTTCTCTGCAGATACACCCCCCCGACACACACCCCCGACACACACCCAATAGGCTGTGGTGGAACATTGCTAGTTTAATTGGGGAAGCTTGATGTTCTAACTGATGCCTCCACCCCAACCCCCTTTATTGTATAGCATTAGGTGATCTCATCCAGGGGAAGTTTACCTCTTTATCAGTGATGACCGATTCTTCTGACTCGGACTCTGACAATGACTGATTTTTGTAGTCTGCCATCTTTAACTTGGAGAAAGAAACAGATGAAGGTGATGTGTACTCTGTTCTATTCGGGTTCTCATACTATGTTCACCTCTGTATCTACAGAGGTGCATAAGGATGGAAGAGAGTCTGACTTGTTCCCAGCCTGGCCCAAAAGAGATGGTTGGTTGCAGAGTGAATATGTCATGTTCCCTGTGCAGAAACATGATGCTAGATGCATAGAGGGAGTGTGCACATGTGCTTTGTTCCCTTGACTGGGAATTGCTGTCTGATGTTGCTAGTTCTGAAGTGCTGAGACTGAAATTTCTCCTCCAATGGATTTTTACTACAGTATTCACAGATATTGTGTTCACAGCCCTGTTTTCAGACACACAGCTTTCCAGAAATTCTCATCTTTTTATGCTGGGTCTCAACACATTTTTTTATATTTTCTCGCATATTCATTCATGTGGCTGTTCTAGCGCCACAGTAGCCTCTGGTGGGCAAAAGGCAGAACTGCAGCACTTATTAGGCAAAATGTATTTTATGTGGGAAAATATAAAATTCTATGCTCAGTGCGGCAGGAGCAGAATTCATTACAGCACCCTGCCTGCGGAGCCAGGTTAGGACAGAGTGCTAGGCGGGCGGGCTGGGGGTGGAGGGGGCACGGTGTCCACAGACTGAGGTTCAGAATGGCTAGTGGGCAGGGGGTGGGACAGACTGGAGAATGGGCTCAGGAGCTAGTGGGGTGACAGTGTTGAGCCTGTGGATGGGGGCAGGCGGCTGCAGAGATCCATGGGGATAGGGGCAGACGTGCCTGACTGAATGGGAGAAGCCTGGGGTCAGCCAGGGTCTAAATTGGGGAGGCTTCCTAACACCGTAACAATCCCCCTGCCCCCCAAAGAAAAACCTCTCATCTACACCCAACCCCCTCCAGGTTTACTCCCAGGCGTCTTTGCTCCCCCCAAGCCTTTGTACTGCTTCTGACTGGTGCAGGAAATAGTTCTGTATTGTAATTTAAAAGAATTACATAAAGTTCCGTATTAATATGCCTAGTAAGGAATCTGTTTGTCAAAAAAAATTACCAGCATATTTTTTTTCTGATCTGTATTGTTACAGACATACTGACAGATATTTTGAAATTACCAAAATAATTGTAACTGGCACGATTATATTGTGTTATTTTGACAAATAAAATATGCAGAATTTTCAAATATTGTGTGCAGAATTTTTAGGCACAGAATTCCTCCAGGAGGAACATTCAATTCATGTTCCCTGTTTGTACGAGTTGTTCATTCCCTCTGAAGCTAGATAGACCTTTGGTCTGACTCCGTATGGCTCTTCTCACGTTTTCCACACAGCATCAAGGAAAGGAAAACATTATTGTACAACCAGAAAAGCTGGCAGGTGGACTCAAAGACATGGAGGGGTAACCTTTTTACACAAGGTATTAAAGTTAACCACAGCTCAGATTCACAGCACCTCCTTTCTAATCTCTTTCAATTACAGAAATTTTAGCCCCCAACCCTGGAAGCACTAATACATATATTATACTTATATAATTATATATTATACTATATGCATCCGAAGAAGTGGGCTGTAGTCCACGAAAGCTTATGCTGTAATAAATTTGTTAGTCTCTAAGGTGCCACAAGTACTCCTGTTCTTTTTGCGGATACAGACTAACACGGCTGCTACTCTGAAACTAATACATATGTAATTTAACGTATGAGAAGCCAACTGAAATCAATGGGACTATTGAAGCGCACACAGGTATTCACGTTAAGTACTTACAGGACGGGGCCTTAGGCATAACCTGTAACAGCAAAAGGTTTCCAAATAGAAGTGTGATTTTTAAGTAGTCGGTGTCCCGTTAAAGCATAGTACAAACGCAGCTACACCGAGTGCTGGATTCCTGAAACTCACGGAGAGCTGGTTTTGAACCACGGGTCCAGGGCGGCCGGTCACCGCGCAGGCTGGAAGCGGGGGGGGGGGGGGGGGGGGGGGGGGTGGGGGGGGGGGCGGCGCCCAGGGGCCGGTCGGTCTGTTAGCAGCAGACTGAACCCAGTAGGGGTGGGGAGTCTCGCCGTTTAAATATTCCAGGGCGCCTCCCCCACGCCAGGACTAACTCGGTACCGATATAGGCTCCACCAGGGCCTAGGAAGACGAGCCGCAGCAGCGGGCAGGGCGGGAACCCAGGAGCCCGGGTCTGGCCGACGAGGGGGCAGCACGGGCGGAGTCCCCCAGTCCACGTGGGGTCAGCCCAGCGCGGGGGGAGAGCCTGCAGGGACCGGTGAGTAGCGGCCCTGGGGACAGGCGCTGGGTCCCGCTCTTACCTCAGCAGCCAGTTCCTTTCCCTGCCACGCGGATCCTCAGCACCAAAAACAGGCGGCCCGCGACTCGCGAGAAACTCACTTCCGGACTTCGCCGAGGCTTACTCAGTTCCGCTTCCGGGTCAAACTCTCGCTTGTGGGACTCGGTCTCCATGGCAACAAGCCTTGAGGCGCAGAGGATCGTAGGGAGCGCTGCGGTGTGTGGGGAACGGGCGGGGGCGCGAGGAGGGAGGGTGACGGGAAGAGGGGGCTGAAGCGAGGAGCCGGTGGCGAAGGTGGCGCGGAGAAGGGAGCCTGACGTGGTGGGGCGAAGCGAGAGAGCAGGGAGCCGTTGGTACGGGCGGTGGTCGGGAAGTGAGGGGCCAGGGGGTGTCTGTCTTACGCCCTGTATCTCTCTCCCAGCAGAACCCGCAGCATCGGGGACACCATGTCCGTGATTGTGGCTCAGTCTCTCCACATCTTTGGACTCCGCTCTCGAGTCGCAAACAATGTTTGTTACTTTGATGAACAGATAATAATATATCCCTCGGGGAACAGCTGTGTGAAATACCACCTAGAGCAGAAATGGCAGAAATTCATCCAAGGTAACACCCCTTCCCTCTCACAGACACAGTGCGGCTGTCCCTACTCCGCACAGATGGAGTGTCTCACACCCACTGGAGCTTTATACACTCCTGTAAGTTGTTCACATGAGTAGTCCTGTTGATTTGGTTTCCCTTTGATCTGTGCTGAAGTGTTTGCAGAGTTGGGCCTAAGAGGACAGGTAATATAAAAAGAGTGGGAAGAGTGATGCAATCAATATATGTATATGACATACCATTAAAACAGTGTTAAAAAATAAGGTTGCAAAGTGAAACATTCATAAATTAGGAAATGCCAGTATTAACATTGTTGTACAATCTTAATTCTTGTACATATAGAGCATGATACACTCTTCAATTACATGTTCACATTCTATTTGTTCTACAGGATCCTTACCTCATTCAGTGTACAAATCCGGGAGCTGCAGGGTCCCCCCACTGCTCGGCGCGACTGGGCAGCTGTGGGGGGTTCCCCTGTCGCCCCCTCTGGCTGGGCAGCTGCAGGGTCCCCCCCACCAGGGTCGGGGCTGGGAGCTCTGGACGGGGGGGTTGACGCTCCAGCCCGGGGCCAGAAAATGTCACAGCTCAATGGAAGTCACAGATTCCGTGACCTCTGTGACATAATCGTGCCTTAATCATATCTCCTTTCCATCTTCATTTTGATAGCCTAAACAAAACAAGCTTTTTTAGCCTCCTCTCCTTAAGATAGGCTCCCCATTCCTGTGATCATCTTAGTAGCCCTTCTCTGCTCCTGTTCTAGTTTGAATTCATCTCTTTAGAACATGAGTGACCAGAATTGCACACAGAATTCCAGATGAGGTCTTACAAGTGCCTAGTACAATGGTGTTACTTCCTTATCTTTATTAGAGATACCTCATCTGGTGCATCCAAAGATCGCATTTGCCTTTTCCACTGCCCTATTATATCAGTGGCTCATAGTTATCCTGTGATCAACTAATATGCTCAGGTCTTTCTCCTCCTCTGTCATTTCCAACTGAGGTTTCCCCAATTTACAGCTGAATTTTTTTGTATTAATTTATTAGTCCCGAAGTGCATGACCTTACACTTTGTATTATTAAATTTCATGCCATTTCTATTACCCCAGTTCTCTAGGTCATCCAGTTCTTGTTTGATAATAGATTCTTTAGACAAAGATCAGAATATCAAAGAAATGTATCAAGTTAGTTTGGCATGATCTACCTTTGGTAAACATATTGCATTTTATCCCATTTATCTTCATAGTTCTTAATTATTCTTTCCTTCAAAATCTGTTCTAACAGATAGTGCAGGTCTTGGACCACCAGTGATGTGCTGCCACTGGGAAGCACCAATTAATAGGCAGACCATTGCATAACAATACAAACATATTAGGATTTTTTAAATATTATACATAAAGAGTCAACTGTTCCCAGTCTGCTCATCATTAATTGGCTCATTTCTTCTAGTCATGACAGCAAAGGTAGGTCTTGAGGAGGGATCTAAAGGAAATGTAAGTGACTTCAGAGAGGGCATTCAGTGTAAAAGGGACAGCATGGAAGAAGCCACAAAAATATTTTTACTTTTTGCGGATACAGACTAACACGGCTGCTACTCTGAAAAATATTTTTGTGAGAAGCTAAGGACTTGTCTACATGGTAAGCACTAGTGTACACCAGAGAGGTGTCAATTCTAATGTGCATTAATGTGTCATGCACTAACTGGCCCATGTGGACCCTGCTGGTATGCCCTAAAAGTTCCCTAGTGTATTTTAACCATGGAAATGTAGGGCTGGAAGGGACCTCAAGAGGTCCTCAGGTTCAGCCCTCTGTGCTGAGGCAGGACCAAATACATCTAGAACATTCATAACAGGTATTTGTCTATCTTGTTCTTAAAAACCTTCACTGATAGAGATTCCATAACATCCTTTGGAAGTCTACTTCAGAATTTAACTACTTTTATAGTTAGAAAGTATTTCCTAATATCATAGGACTGGAAGGGACCTTGAGAGTTCATAGAGTCCAATTCCCTGCACTCATGGCAGAACTAATTATTATCTAGACCATCCCTGACAGATGTTTGTCTAATCTGCTCTCAAAAATCTCCAATGATGGAGATTCCACAACCTCCCTAGGCAATTTATTCCAGTGCTTAACCACCCTGACAGTCAGGAAGTTTTTCCTAATGTCCAACTTAAACCACCCTTGCTGCAATTTAAGACCATTGCTTCTTGTCCTGTCCTCAGAGGTTAATGAGAACAGTTTACCACTCTCCTGCTTGTAACAACCTTTTATGTACTTGAAAACTTGTTATCTTGTCCCCCTCAGTCTTCTCTTCTCCAGACTAAATAAACCCAATTTTTTCAGTCTTCCCTCATAGGTCATGTTTTCTAGACGTTTAGTCATTTTTGTTACTCTTCTCTGGATTTTCTCCAAATCTTTCCTGAAATGTGGCACCCAGAACCAGACAATACTCCAGTTGAAGCCTGACCAGTGAGGAGTTGAGCAGAAGAATTACTTCTCGTGTCTTGCTTACAACACTCTCGCTAATACATCCCAGAATTATGTTTGCTTTTTTTACAACAGTGTTACACTGCTCACTCATATTTAGCTTCTGATCTACTAGGACCCCTAGATTCCTTTCTGCAGTATTCCTTCCAAGGCAGTCATTTCCCATTTTGTGTATGTGCAACTGATTGTTCCTTCCTAAGTAGAGTACTTTGTTATGCCTAACAATTTGTTCCATCTTGTATTTAGCTGTGGCACTTTGATTACCTTTCACAGACCTGAAGAAGAGCTCTGTGGCACTTGAAAGCTTGTCTCTTTCTCCAATAAAAATTGGTTCAATAAAAGATATTACTGTGATGGGTTCCCCCCTGGGGTGCCACCTGGAACTGGGGTACCACTGAACCCCCCTGACCCACCAGCCTGGGCTCTCTTTACACTATACTGCTGTGACCAGCCTGCCAAGCCCTCTCCCAGGCTCCAGCCTGCACAAATACAGGTAGGGACACACCCAGCTGCAGTTACATACAGATGCTGTGATCAGCTCTGCATGGGGAGGCACAGCTAGGACACCTCCCAGTTCCTAAGGCATGCACTTAGTCTTTGAAGTGTAAACCCAAAATTATATCATCTTGCACTGCACAGAGAACAGTACAGCATAAGCTCATGAAATTCTCCCCTATCCCTCAGTGTGGAGAGAAAATATACAACAGCTTTCAGTCCCAAGTTATGATTTCCACACACACTGGTTTTAGACAAAACAAAAAAGTTTATTAACTACAAAAATACTTTGATTATAAGGGATAGCAAACAGATCAAAGAAGATTACTAGCAAATAAATAAAACACGCAAACTAAGCTTGATATGCTACAGTAAAAGCTGGTTTATCCGGCATGTTGGGGGAATCGGGTGCCGGTAAGTGAAAAATACCGGTTAACTAAGAGGTAGGGAGTTTGGGTGCGGGAGGGGGTGTGAGGCTGGGGGTAGGGTCACGGGAGGAGGTGCAGGGCGCAGGCTCTGGGAGGGAGTTAGGGTGCAGGAAGGGGCTCAGGGCAGCAGGTTGGGGCACAGGATGGGGTGCGAGGTACCAGATCCGGGGGGTGCTCACCTTGGGTGGCTCCCTGCAAGCAGTGACCTGTCCCGGCTGCTCCAAGGTGGAGGCATGGCAGGCGGCTCTGTGTGCTTCTCTGCCTGCAGGCGCCGCCTCCTGCAGCTCCCATGGGCTGCGGTTTCCAGCCAATGGGAGCTGCAGAGCTGGCACTCGGGGTGGGGGAGGTGCGGAGCTGCCTGCTGCACCTCCACCTAGAAGCAGCCAGGACAGGTCACCGCTTGCGGGGAGTCACCCGAGGTGAGTGCCCCCCAGATCCGGCACCCTGCACCCCCTCCTGCGTCCCAACCCACTGCCTCAAGCCCCCTCCGGCACCCAAACTCCCTCCCAGAGCCCACAGTCTGCACCTCCTCCAGCACCCCAACCCCCAGCCTCACACCCCCTCCCACATCCAAACTCCCTCCCTCTTAGTTAACTGGCATTTTTCACTTACCGGCACCTGAGTCCCCCAACATGCCAGATTATAGTCCGGTTGGTGCTGGTTTAATTGGAATTTCAACAAAGATCAGAAATGCTGGTTTATAGAGCTTGCCCATTGATGAAGTGCCAGATAAAACAGCTTTTACTGTACATAGATCGGATATGAATAGCAAATTTTTACCCTAAATGGTGATGCAAGCAGGCTTCAGACTCTTAAGGAGCAAGCTGCACTAATTTACAGCTTGGAATCCCCAAGGGTTTCTTTCACAGGCTAAAAATCCCTTTAGCCTGGGTCCAGCACTTCCCCCCAGTTCAGTCTTTGTTCATCAGGTGTTTCCAGGAGTCTCATTGGGCGGGGAGTCAGTGAAGAACTACGATGATGTCACTCTCCTGCCTTATGCAGCTTTAGCATATGGCGGAAACCCTTTGTTTCAAAGCTTGGTTCCCACACCAGTCAGTGGAAAGACACTGGTATCCCAAGATGGAGTCTCGTACCAGGTGACCTGGTCACATGTGCCTGTAGTGTCATAGCAGCCATGAGTCAGAGGCTGTTTGTAGCATCCTCAGGGAAGACAAACTGTGTTTTGTCTCCAGCATTCTTAACACCTCATTAACACTCAGCAGTGTTGTCCTTGGTCAGTGGAGACTCAAAGTTCAGAGGTGCTGTCACATGAGTTCACCTCCCAGGTGGGGGGCAAGAAGGCATCTTGTTCGTTCCTCCAGCTGCTCACTGTTCGCTTTGGCCACTGTTTGTTGTACCACCATTCACTCCATCGCTCTGTTGCCAATGGCCCTGTGCTGTCACCTTCTGCTGCCACCTGCCACTGTGACTGCTGCGAGTTGGTCTTGTCGGAGAAAAACTGAGTTCACTCTTTGAGTACTTGTTTGATTATTCACTAATTGGGTGACCAAATAACAATAAGGGCCTCTCTCATTTAAAACAGTACAAATTCCAGGAACAACCATCATATCTACTTCACTATAGAACCCATCAATTGCAGTTATTAATTCTTGGGGTTCACTAATAGTGATATCATGTACTTTTATCTCTACTGATCCATTTGTTTTCCATTCAATTGTTTGCTCATATACATTATCCTGAACTTTAAAGAATAATTTCTCTGAACAAAATTTCAGTAAATCACTGAGATGTGAAAGTCTTGGCCAATGAGTTTCATTGGAATGTGTAGTACTGTTTGTATCTGGATAAGTTACAGTGGTGGTGGCAAGGGTCAAGGGACTAGTGGTAGGTGTAGTCTTTGTAGTGGCAAGGCGTTTTTGATATTCATCATCTGAAAGCCAATTAGGGAGGGCAGTGCATCCTGAAGGTACCTGTCCATAAGCACAAAGCCCTGATCCTGGAAAAAATCCACCCCACCACTGGACCCCACATTCCCAGGAACGGTCCCCACAGTTCCCTCCTTGCCAATAAACAATGCTCCGTCTCTTCCACCAGGGCCAGTTCTTAATGTCTTTTGTAGTCAGGAAGTTCTGGACTTTGGTGGTTTCAGCAGAGCGAGTGTTTCTTCTTTAAAAGCAGTTGTGATTCACCATAGTGCAGGGGAGAGGTTACTAGCACTTCACCCTGTACTGGTGTGATTCCTGTAAAAGAATTCAAAGGCACTGTAGATCTGTCAGTGGACAAGGGAGAGGTTACTAGCACTTCACCTTGTCCTCCTTCCCTGCTGTCCAGGAGGCACAGCAGAGCTAGCAGGAAAAACAGGCTGATCAGCAGCTGGAGAATCCTCTCCAGGCGGAGGGGTCTTTTTGCAGTGCGAAGCATGGGTCCAGGTGAGCAGTCCTTGGCACTTCACAGCAGTGTTGGTGGTTAACAGGACTTGGAAAGGACCTTTCCAGCGTGGAGCCAGGGCAGTCTTTCGCTGATGGACTTTTATGTAGACCCAGTCTCCTGGTTCCAGCGAGTGGCAGGGCTGCACAGGATCCTTTGGTAGTGCTTCTTTCACCTGTGTATAGAAAGACTTAACACATTTCATTAGTGCCTGACAATACTTAAGCATTGTGTCATCCATTAAATGAATGTCCATCTGAGCTAGGGTCAGTGGGGGCGCAGTTGGTAGTCTCATCGGGCGCCCTGTCAGAATCTCATGAGGGCTGAGTCCAGTCTTTCGATTGGGAGTGGCCCTCATACTCATTAGTGCCAGAGGAAGGGCGTCTGGCCACTTCAAGTTCCAACCGGCTCTCAGTGATTTCAGCTGAGCTCTCAGTGTGGGAACCTCGCTGCTAGTGCAGACTGGGCCATCTCTTCCACAGCAACACTGTCCCACAGCAGGTCTCAGCACTTAGACCTGATTATCAGTGATTTCAGCTGTAGCAGTCACTTAACAAAACAAAAGGCTATCTATGGAGCCTAATCAGCTCTATCTTTAAACAGTGGAGAGGGGCAGGTCAAATAGTACTTGTGACTCAGGCAGACCATCAAGCAAAACACCTGGTCCCCGCCCTCGTGATGCTCTCAATCAGCACAGGCTAAGTACAGTTCTACTACCCTTTACTCATACCATAAGAACAACAACATTTCCTCTCTTTCCCCCCTCCCCACCCCTGCACATTCAAGTGATTTGTAACCCAACCCCAGCCAAAATCTATCACTTGGGCAACACAGATCTTGTTTCTTGGATGCCTAGGTAGATTAGGTGTAAATGTAAATACAATCTGGTCCTGAAGCCTTTCCCCCCAGCCCATCGCTAGCTGTCAGGGAGAGCTCAATTAGGCTTTGCTTACAAATCATCATTTGAAATTATTAGGTTGGCCAACATCACCGAAATGAATGCACTGACATTGTCATAAAAAACAACAGCTGTATAAGGAAGCTAGTCTATGTTCATACTTTTCAAATCTATTATACTTTTTCAGATACACGTATTTTAATCATACACTTTATATGCTTTTAAAGTGTTGTGGCAAAGTACCTTCTTCTCCTCAGCAGGCTCAGTCCTTTTTAGCCTTGGAGACTCAGGCTTGGGCAAAGCAAATCCTCATAGGTAGCACAGGGTCTGGCTATTCCTTCCCTCAGTCAGTCCCTTGTGCTTGTTTTTCTTCCCTTCTGGGGACAGAGTGCAGCCTTCCTTGCTGGAAAGGTTTAGAGCATTGCTGCACCTAGCTTACTGGTAGCTTCCCTGCTTCTCTCACTCTCTTTCCCCTTCCCCCAGGGAGGGTTTAAAAAGGTCTCAAACAGTTGGAGCCAGCTAAACCTAATTAGTTCCCTGGTAACCCTTTTCCAGCCGCACCTTATTTCCCGTGGTTATCTCTCCTCAGTGGATTGGGAGAGGCCTTTTAACGCCCTGGGACTAATGACTACCCTCACCCCCCTTTGTAGCTGTTTGTCCTAATGCGGTGTTGGGATGCATCAGGTGAGGTATTTCCAGTAAAGATAAGGAGGTGTTAGTACCATTATACAAGGCACTGGTGAGACCTCATCTGGAATATCGTGTGCAGTTCTGGTCTCCCATGTTTAAGAAGGATGAATTCAAACTGGAACAGGTTCAGAGAAGGGCTACTAGGATGATCCGAGGAATGAAAAACCTGTCTTATGAAAGGAGACTCAAAGAGCTTGGCTTGTTTAGCCTAACCAAAAGAAGGCTGAGGGGAGATATGATTGCTCTTTATAAATATATCAGAGGGATAAATATTGGGGAGGGAGAGGAATTATTCAAGCTTAGTACCAATGTGGACACAAGAACAAATGGATATAAACTGGACATTAGGAAGTTTAGACTTGAAATTAGATGAAGGTTTCTAACCATCAGAGGAGTGAAGTTCTGGAACAGCCTTCCAAGGGGAGTAGTGGGGGCAAAAGACATATCTGGCTTCAAGACTAAGCTTGATAAGTTTATGGAGGGGATGGTATGATGGGATAGCCTAATTTTGGCAATTAATTGATCTTTGATTATTAGCAGGTAAATATGTCCAATGGTCTGTGATGGGATGTTTGATGGGGTGGGATCTGAGTTACTACAGAGAATTCTTTCCTGGGTGCTGGCTGGTGAGTCTTGCCCACATGCTCAGGGTTTAACTGATCGCCATATTTGGGGTCGGGAAGGAATTTTCCTCCAGGGCAGATAGGCAGAGGCCCTGGAGGTTTTTTGCCTTCCCCTGCAGCGTGGGGCACTGGTCACTTGCTGGAGGATTCTCTGCACCTTGAGGTCTTTAAACCATGATTTGAGGACTTCAATAACTCAGGCATAGGTTATGGATTTGTTACAGGAGTGGGTGGGTGAGATTCTGTGGCCTGCATTGTGCAGGAGGTCAGACAAGATGATCATAATGGTCCCTTCTGACCTTAAAGTCTATGAGTCCTGGGTTTGCCACAGTGTGTATTAATGTTTCAATTTCAATTCAAATTTCCAAACAATTACTAAATTGGCAACACTGCATGTAACTAGTTCATAACACCGGGGGGTGGGGAGGTGTTGGGGAAATTCCGAGGGGGGTGTACACACACACACACCCCCCCGGATGGGTGTAGGGAAATTCCTGTTGCCAGGTGAAACTCATTTTCTGTTTAAGCCTTTCTGATTTTATCTCTACGTGCTTGTAGTACTGTTTAAAACAGGACTACATTAACGCACACTAGAAAACTTTAGTGTGTGCTGGTAGAGTCCACATGGGCCAGTTAATGCACGACTCCCCAGTGCTCACTAAAGTTTACACCTCACTAGTGCAGACTAATGAACCTTGTAGACAACCTCTAACAATGGATGGGCAAAAGTTAAGGTTTATTATGGGACCTAATTGAAACCTTAAATAAGGAGAGAGTATTGTGTCTCTAAAATAAATTACTGTCCAGAAGTATATTTGTCTCCAAAGGAGGAAAAATACCTTGTAAAATGCATGCTGACCAAATTACTAAAAAAAATTCCTTAAAGAAATCATAATGTATGTAAAAATTATCAGGGTGAAATCCTGACCCCATCGGAGTTAATGAGAGTTTTACTCTAAGTCAAAGATAAAATGGAAAACTTTTATACAATACAAAATGATAAACAATAACACAAAACATGAAAGATGAAAATAACAGTATATAGGAAAGAAAACAATGTTACAAGATGCTAGATATGTGTATCTAAGGTTATAGAAAAATGTGATGAACTAGTGTATTTGAGAAATTAGTATGTGATTGTGTAGTCAAAGTCTGTAACTTAGGTTATGTTTACACTTGCGAGCATTCATAGGTAGTTGTCGATGTACTGCTAGTGCATGGACTGCGTGTCCACATATGCTGTTCTCGGCATGGGTGCACATGTATACCCTCGTCCACACTTCCCCTTGTGGGTTTGCCATGTTAGTGCTGCCATTTCAGGGACAATATCCCAGAGTATTGTGCATAACAGGAGACACTCTACGAATTCCCTTGCTGTGTATTGCTGGAACTGTCTCCTGCCTTCAAACATTTTGTGATGGCAGGTCCCGCTCACCTCTCCCTTCTGCTGGAAAACCAGGAGCAAGTCCTGGCTGATGTGGTTCTTCTGTTGCTACTTGTCATGGGAAAAATGTTCATGAGGTGCAGTACCAAATTCACTAGATACTTGATGGAATCAGGCCAGAGCTTTCTGACACACCGAAGATGGCTGACCAAGAAGGTGAGTGATAATTCACGGTAGTCCCATAGAACAAATATTGTCACTGACAGTATTGCCACAGTATGCCCAATTTCCAATCCAGGAGAATCAGTGTGGTGGGAGCACATTGTTTTGAAAACTTTGGATAATGACTACTGGCTTCAAAACTTCCAAATGAGGATCCAGGCCTTCATGGACCTGTGCAAGGAGCTTACACCCACTCTCCAGTGCCAGACCACTTGTTTTCAGAAACCCATATGTATGCAGAAACGATTGGCTATTGCCTTTGGAAGCTAGCAACATCTGACAGCTATCAGTCAGTTGCAAACCAGGATGAGGTTGGGGAGTCCACTCTTGGGGTGATGGTTATACAGGTTTGCCAGGCAATCAGTACTGTCATCTATCCACAGGTTGTTGCCATAAGCCATGTAGCAGAAATTATAGCTGGTTTTCTCAAAAAAAAGCAGCATCCAAGGTAGCAGGCAGGTCCTGAATGCGTTCCACTGCCAGTTGAATGAGTGATTGTATTAGGGAATGAGCCAATTCTTTTTGGGCATACTCCCATTCCCCATGGCATGCATCCTGCTCCAGGAACTGGTTCATCAGTGCCTCCTGCCTAAGAACCTAATCCTTCTGTGCCTTGAGGAACTCAAATTGTGCTTGGTTCTTTCTGTCCATGGCAATAAGCAAGTCCTTCTCTGTCTGCCTCTGCTGTCTCTGGAGTGCTGCTTCTGCCCTCCTTGTAGAATGGTTTCCTTCTTTGCAGCAGAAGGTCCTGCCAATTCAAACACAAGGGTACCATTATACTACCCTTTTCCTTTGAAGGAAGGTAAAAAATCCCCACACATAACATAGCTGTGCTGCCGATGGCCACAATATTGATAATTTTAACATTTCAGAAAATGCGACTTCTGATGCCTTCTTCGTTGTCAGGCAACTTTTGCAGCCCCCGAGGAAGGAGCAGAGGTTAATAATGGTAAAATACCTGTAGTAATGTTTTTTAAAAAATTATAATGCTTGCACTGTATTAAGGGGCCAGTATGGTTATGGTTTCAGGGGCTAGGTTACCAGTTACCAATTTATTTCTTAAAGGTGGCCCATCATTTGGAGAACATAGCCATTTTCAAGGTACTAGAATGGAAAAGAGGGTTGGCTTTCCAGTCCTGTGGGGGAGAGCTGGCAGTCCATCCCAGAGAGATATTTCTGGTAATGGTCACCCCTCTACATATTGCTGAATGAAGGTGGACTAAGCACATTTGCACTGCTGTTGAACCTGAAGAACCAGTTTGAATTTCTGCTACACCAAAAAATTGCTGAAATATGCTTACAGGACTGGGATGCAATTCAAGAGGAAATTTATTGTATTCTAAGCTAGCAGATGGAGTTCTCATGGAAAAGGAAAAGCAAACCACTAAGAATCCCCACCACCCCCTAACCTTCCCCACCCTGCATTGCCAGAAAGTCTGGCCCCTGTGTCCAGCCAAGAGCAGGGGGAGGGACAGGGAAAGAAAGAGTCACACCGAAACTTTATTTTGTTCCCTGAACTTTCCAGTAAACATGGAAAGCCACTCTCCAGTGCAAAGGGGCATGGCCCTGTGTTTGTGCAACCGCCAGAGCTGATCCTTGATCCACCCCCATTTCTTCCAGCTTCTGCAGCATGGCTCAAAGCAGAGAGTATCCAGGCACCAGGAACTGCGAATGGTAAAAGACATTTCTAATGTTCACATGGAGAAAGGACTGCTGTGATGTTCCTCAGACAACCAAAGGGTTCATTTACCTAACCAATTCACCCCTTCCCACACCAGCCTTCTGCACATTTCCCTTTGTAAAGGGACAGGAAGGCAAGGGGAAGGGGAGGGTGGGTTGTTGTTTTTTTAACTTTTGAATAAGCATACATTTTCTACAACTCTCCTATCCCAATGGGCCCTTTCCAAACCCAGATCTTTCCTCCCTTTCACCTGGTCCAAGTGGCTCAGGACTATCGCTGACAGCATGCTGGCTGAGAAATGCACAGACACGGAGGCATAATGACAGTTTATTAATAATCTTTGGTATAGCTTCAGCTAAATTTGTAGGAGTGGTTAATGGAATTTCAATAAAATCATTGCTTTATTGCCCTGTCTTGCTTTCAGGGTGGCGCACTGTGGGGACTGGGTTTCAGACATATAGCACCAGACCAAGAGGAGATATTGGCAGGGAGGGTGAGGGTCCATTGTAAAACTTACCAGCCTTGGATTCTTATTCCTGCTGCAGCTTGGGGTCCTCCTTTGGCTCTTTGGCTTGGGGAATGGGGTTTGCTTTACTGGCTCTGCTAGAGAAAGGTTTAAAATCACTTGATCCTCTTCTTCTGAGTCTCCTAGGCTTCCTCTGGCACTTGCTCTGAGGTCCCTGCTGCCTCCTCACCCTGGGAGTTGTGAGCCATTTCAGGCTCTGTACTAGGAGCCCTGGAGAGTATCTGGTCCAACATGGATGTGCACAAGGGTCCCTCCTCGAGTGACTGTTCGAGTCCTTCACCTTCTAGTACAGGAGCCTCAGGAATGGAGTCTAGTAAATGCTCACCTCCTCCAGCCTCCGTGAAATTTTCCGGTACAGGGGAATCTTCTAGCTGCTCCAGATGAAGTTGTGGAGTATGTTATACTCCGACCACACTTTGATGAGCACCTGGATGTGCTTGGTGGACCAGGCAGCTGCTCTGGGACATGGTCTATGTTAACAGAGAGCCCCGAACCTTTATACATTGAGTAAGGGTTAGGCAGGAAGGGCTTCAATGCATTAGGGGAATGGGCCTGGAGGACTACTGAAACTTGGGACCTGTAACACATCCCTTACACTCATCCACACTGTAGTGTAGCAGGAATATGGGACCATGCCACTGCGGAGGCATATGCATACCCACACCCTTCATGTGTGCTAGCTTTCTCACACATGATTCAAGAGTTCAGATGTGGATAACGGTGGGGTTATGGCACAACAGTGCACATGTAGGCATGTAAGTCGCAAGTGTAGACATAGCCTCCATGTATATGTGTAATACACACACCTCCTATGTGTAGTGTTCTGTCCCATCTAGTGGCACCGAGACCACTTATAATGAGTCTGCTCTACAGCCTTAGCTAATAGCCATATGGCTTTTAGCTCATGCAGTAGAGGCTCATGCATTTAACTCTGAAGTTCCCAGGTTTGATCCCACCCGCAAACAACTGGGGTCTGTCGGTGTTACATACACACAAGAAGCAGAATTTGCATGGGCAACCTTAACTCTGACATTTCCTGATTTTTGAATGTTTATCTATGAAATCTTAGCACTCCAATATATTTTTTGGTGTTTAATTATGCACATTTGACTTCCTGCACAACATCATCTTCCTTCCCACTTGGGTTAATAGAGTCTCTCTCTCTCTCTGCTTGACAGGATCTGAGAAGAGTCAGGGGATGTTAGCATTGGCCATGAGTCCAAATCGACGCTACCTGGCCATCTCTGAGATAGTGCAAGAGAAACCCACTATCACAATTTATGAATTGTCATCTGTCCCATGTAAAAAGCGGAAAGTACTTAGTGTCTTTGACTTCCCTGTTCAGGAATTTGTCAGCCTAGCCTTTTCTCCTGATTCTAAGTATCTGGTGGCCCAGACCGGACCACCTGAGTCAAACCTTGCCTATTGGATGTGGGAGAAGCAGAGAATGATGGCAATTGTCAAAACCGACATCCAGAACAACCCTGTCTATCAGGTAACATTGGAGAAACTGCCTGGGCAGAGAAAAAATGCTGTCCTATAACTGGAACCCCCTTTTCTGGTAACCTCTGTTAGAGTACATAAGCATAACAAAATCACTGTCCTGTAAAAGAAACCATTTCTTCCAGTTGTCCCTGTATAAGCACACCAACACTACATTCACCTAACTGGGTGACATCCTGGGACAGATGAGAATAGAAACATTCTACACCAGATAATGTATAGTTTACATAAGCCAACTTTTTCTACGATAATTGAGGTTAGGCAACAACTTCTCCTCCTAAAAATGTCTCTATAATTTGTTTTTTTAAATTTTGTAAATAATAAAGTAATAAAGCATTTGTCAGAACAGTAGGCGAACCACTCAGACTATGTCAAAGAGGGGTAAAAACCCCAAAGGAAAAAAATAACTAGAGACAAAAGCCTCAAATAATCATCTGGTATGTCCCACATGTAAGCCTCCAAGCAAGGGGAAAAACTAACATAAAATCCCATAAAATAGTGATATTCTATATTTAGGAAAGATAAAATGGACAGAAGGGGGTGGTGGCACTCTACATCAAAGAGCCAATTACCTGCTTTAGAGTTATTGATATTTCAGAAGAACAGGACCTGGAAGGCTTATGGATAAATGTTCTAACGTATTAAATCACAAGATAGGATATGGTGGGGATTCCTTATAGAGACCACATCAGACAAGGGACCAGGATAAGCAGCTCCTTAAACATTTATCTATAATGTTAGAAAGAAAAAATGCATTGTCATGGGGAATTTCATGCTGGAGGACATGCTGGAGGTCTCGTTTTACCTCTAGTAAAACATTCTTGGAGTTCTAAAAATAATAGATGCTGGCTTTCTAACACAAAAAGTAATTTTATATTAGATCTCATTCTGATGGATAAAGATGAACTAATCACTGACATAAAAATTGATGGTTGCTTGGGTGCAGGTGATTACTATCTAATTTCATTGGTTATGTGAAAACAATTCAATCCTAGCCAGCAATATAGATATAGATATACTTAGTGCTTTAAAATTGCCAATTTCTCAAACCTGAAAGCAACCATGAGCAAAACTGGGTGGAAGGGAAAAATGTGAATGATAATTGGGAGGTTTAAAATATGCTATATAAGATGCCCCCATATCCTCATACTACAATAATGAAATAAGTTTTAAAAAGAGGATAAGGGAAAACAGCAATGAAATATAAATTTACATATAATATATAACTGATGGGAAAATGGAGCAGTTTAGAACAATGAGTACAAATTTGAAATTAGGAAATGCAGACAATTGATAAGGAAAGCTAAAGAGATCAGCTAAGCTAAATCTTATGTCTAATACTAGACAATGATAGTGAAATTGTCGGTCATGATGCAGAACAAGGAGAAGTATTCAATTAATATTTGTTATGTATTTGGAAAGAAGCAGGATGATGTATTCATATCTTACAGCAGTGGCACCTGAACCAGAGGGCGGGGCAGAGGGGCCATAGCCCTCACACTTTTTGAAACTGCTTAAATGTTGATAGAGATAGTTATTGGGTATTGTCCTGATTAGCAAAAAGTAGTACCAAATTTAGTGTAAGGGTGTATTTAGTTGCAAAGCAACATGGTTTAATGGTTATCAACCAATGAGAATCAATAAAAAGTACAAATTCAACACAAGATTAAAATTAATTATTTAAATCAGTTTCCTGAACCATAATAGGGTTCAAAAAGACCATAACAGGATTCAAAAAAAAACTAGATACATTCATGGAGGATAGGTCCATCAATGGCTATTAGCCAGGATGGGCATGAATGGTGTCCCTAGCCTCTGTTTGCCAGAAGCTGGGAATGAATGACAGGGGATGGATCACTTGATGATCAAAAGAAGACCTTGATGGGGCAGATTACACCACATCTACTTATTGTGGGGTTCTGGATTTGCCTCTGAGCCATCTGGTGTTGGTCACTGTCTGAGATAGGAGAGGATACTGAAGTAGATGAGCCATGTATGTTCCTGTGTGGAGAACAGATGAACTATCTAGTTCAGGGGTGGGCAAACTACGGCCTGTGGGCTGATTCCAGCCTGTCCGACATTTTTATCCAGCCCTCGAGCTCCCGCCGAGGAGCGGGGTTGGGAGCTTGCCCCGCTCCGCCTGCCTGCCCGGCGCTCCCCAGCCGCCGACTCACAATTCCCTTGATGACAGGTTTCAGAGTAGCAGCCGTGTTAGTCTGTATCCGCAAAAAGAACAGGAGTACTTGTGGCACCTCAGAGACTAACAAATTTATTAGAGCATAAGCTTTCGTGGGCTACTGCCCACTTCTTCGGATGCATATAGAGTGGAACATATATTGAGGAGATATATATACACACATACAGAGAGCATGAACAGGTGGGAGTTGAATTCCCTTGATGAGCACCATCTTCTGGCATGCAGAGCCACACTGTGCTGGTGTGACTTCACCACACTGTTTCCGGGATTGGAACCCGCCCCTACGTGGCAGCCCCGTGCCCCCATGCGGCAGCATGCCAAATCCCCTCCTGGTCTCCTACGACCCCACCCTCAAGAGCCTTGAAACTGCCCAGGGGCCGCACCCATCCCACCTAGGGTGCCTCCACCCGTGGCAGTGTCGCGTACGGTTGCCTTGGTGTCACTGCCAGCAGGGCCCCTAGGAGTCCCCGGTACCACCCCTGTAGAGCCCCCCCCATGCCGCACCCCAAGAGTTCCCTCTCTCCTCACCTCAGTAACATCACTTATAGAGCCCCCCCATGATACACCCCATAGAGTCCCCCTCCCTCACCAGGCATTCATGGCCTGCCATACAATTTCCATACACAGATGCATCCCTCAGGCCAAAAAGTTTGCCCACCCCGATCTGGTTGCATATGAAAGGATTTTGAAAAGTAAATGCAATACAAATATTTTTAAAAATTCAGAAACAAGAAAATGGAACTAATGTGATTGTTACACCACAACACAAAGTAATATTAGGATTTTATTTTGCATAAATTTCATCCTTACCTTACCTGCAGCCTGTTTTTTTGTTATTTTCTCTCCATCTGTTTTTGCTGATTTGGGCCTCAGTCTTGCAGTTTGATCCATGATGGATCCTGCCAGGTTTTAATTGGCATTAGAATCATGCATATCTACGGTGCTGTTAATAAAAATAAAAATAATAATAATAAAAAAATAAATTTTGCGAGGGTGTTCAAGAAAAATGTGTTTAAGAATTACCCTGAAATCTGTAATACTTACAAAAAGCTAACAAAAATCAACTTGCAAATATGGAATCATATTGCTTATCCTAAACTCTTTAGCAAGCTTGTGTAAAACATGAAATATCAGGGAGCATGGGAACTCTGTGACTCAAGAGCAGCAAGAGTTGACTGAAATCTCTTTGCTCTATGTCACAGGTGAGCTGGCCCTTTCATGGGCTTAGCACTCTGCCTCTTCAGTGTCAAGTTTAATTCACCTTCCCAGGTGAAGGGAATGTCAGCAGGGGTAATGTGGTGGGAGTATGTGATTAGAAATCAGACCTGCTGGGAAATATAAGGGCAGCCTGAGTTCAGTCAGAAAGAGTGGCTGGCTGGCTGGCTGGCTAGCTGACTGGCAGGCAGGCAGCAGGTGATAACTCTTTAGGGTTCCTAAGTAGAAGGCCTGAGAGAGATCAAATTTTTTACAGGGACAATCCTGCACCAAGGATTGTGAGCCAGCTACAAAGATTGGGGGAAAGATTTGTGTTTTGAACTTTGTTAGTAAACTAGACACTTGGAGAGGGGAGGGTTATTGAGAGAGACAACTGCAATGTAAAGTCTGATTAACTGGGGAAGAAGGAGAAACTGAGGGTTAGGGTTCAGTGCAGGAGCCTAAGCCATTCTGGGTAAACCCTGCTATGAGCATTCCACAAAGGAATATCTCTTTCTGCTCCTCCACCTTTCAGCAGGATTAACAATGACTATGCAAATTAAAGAGCTACATTGTGTAGGAATAGCACTTCCTGGGACACGGAAACTCTGCCTGGTATCACTGTCAATTAATAATCTCTCCATTCAGGGTTTCTAAGAAGCACACTACCCCACAGTTTTGCTGAGTAGTATATTTAATATACCAAATGGTAAATTGCTTTTCTCATCCTTACAGTTCCCTGTCTATTCTCTTCTTTGAGGAGAGATACCTCTGTGTCCTTTAAATCCCCCTCCTTTCTGTTAGCTTTCCAGTGCTGGTCACCTCTTTCTGCCCTCTGAGGGAGTAAAAATCCAGCAAAACTTTTAATTTAATAAAAAATAATTATGATACGTAAAAGCTATCTGTACAACTCAGAAAAGAGGAAAATGGAATATGCAGGATGTGCAAGTACAACAGTTTCTCTCTTCCTGTTGTAATCTTTGTCCTTCCC
The DNA here is from genome assembly GCF_013100865.1 of Trachemys scripta elegans. Taxonomy (NCBI): domain Eukaryota; kingdom Metazoa; phylum Chordata; order Testudines; family Emydidae; genus Trachemys; species Trachemys scripta. The sequence continues at coordinate 109,050,071 of NC_048305.1, read as the reverse complement.
ATACATTTCTGTGACTTTTTTTGTCATTCCTTGTGGTCCTGTATCTTATTTTGTAAGCTCTTTAGGGCAGGGGTCATGTCTCTTTATTTATTGGTAAAGTACTATGCATGAACATAGTTGTGTAAAAATAACTTCTCTCTTTTCTGCTTTCCAGGTGAGCTTCAATCCCCAGGATAACACCCAGGTTTGTATCACTGGAAATGGCATTTTTAAACTTTTCAGATACACTGAGGGAACCTTGAAACAGACCAACTTTCAGAGGGGAGAGCCTCAAAACTACTTGTCCCATGTCTGGCTCACCGAGGACAGGGTTATGGTCGGCACTGACACAGGCAAACTCTTTCTCTTTGAGTCTGGAGATCTGCGCTGGGAGACAAGTATAGAATGCAAAGAACCTCCCAGTGAAGTGGAAAAGGATGAGCTGGCACATGAATCTGAGAGGTAAATCTTCCTGGTTATTACTGATAGAGTAAATCTCATGGGTAAAGATCCTTCACAGCAGAAACTAGGTCCCTCAGGTGTTATTAGGGAAAGAATGAATGGAGGCTTTTCTATATTGACCTAATTGTGACTAGATTGGGTTTCTCTGGTTGTTGCTGATTGTAATAACTTTCTTCCTGTTTTAGCCTCATTGAATTTCCTACTGCCAGTTCCCCTGATCTCTCCAGTGAGATGCTCTGTGAAGCTGTTGGCCAACAGCAGGCTTCCTTGCCTCAAATCTCTGCCATTGCTGCTTATTCCAAAGGTTTTGCATGCTCAGCTGGGCCAGGAGTTGTTCTACTGTTTGAGAAGACTGAAGAGAAGGAAGGTTACAGGGAGAACCGAGAAATCCGGGTAGGTGAGAGACTGTGAATGGGACAGAAGGGGCTTCTCCAAGCAGCTAAGAGGCTGCAGTTCTCAGACTTTAGCTGTTTCAGTTTAAGAGCCCTTTTGTTTTACATCTGCTCCAGGTAATAATAATACTCGGTACTTCTATAGTGATCTTCATCTTTCAATCGCTCTACAGACATTAATCCTCACCGTTCCATAAGAGGTTGGTCAGCATTTATAGAAGGGGAAGTGACTTATCCAAGGTCACACAGAGAATTAATGACAAAGTCATTCTCCTTCAAGGTAGCCTCTGCATAGTCCTGCTTTTGGGACTGGCCTCCATGGCATCACCGAGTTTCAGGAACCGTCTAAGAAACCTGTGTGCCCTGGGACTATATAAACATTCAGAGCCAAGGTTATGAGGAGGGCATGCATTCCCAACCACCTCAGTTCCTTTCTTTTCACAGCTAGCTGCAGATCTTTGTTTTTTTTTCAGAGCTTTTGCTTATTATTTAAAGCTGTATTAGATATAGGTAGTCTTACTAGATCCTGGGCTATTGGGGATTCCAGTTCTTAAGATGATTCTGACTGGTCATGTCCAACCCAGAGCAAAAGACTGGGTATATGTTGTGTTTCCTACCCCACATATCCACTAATTTATGTACCACACAGAAGTCTGTTTACCTGGACCAATTTTCACTGTATCAGGCCTTTATATCTTCTGTCTGAAAGGACAGACATACTCTGCTTTTGGCCTTCCTTATGTAGAAGGCCTTACAAGCTAGATCGTTGGGACAAGGCCGCATTCCGGTGTAGGAAATCAGTATGTCTTCATCAGCTTCCAAGTCCCCTAAAGTTCGGAAATGGAAGCCTTTGATGACAGGATCAGCATCTTCATTCAGCCCCAAGTCAGAGGATCTTCTGAAGCCTGGTTCTAGCTATTCTTGTGTGGGAATGGCTTGCTTCATACTCAGAGTCTGCTGATCATGGGGTTCCCTCTGTGCCCAGACTTTGCTGCTGCCTCTGGATAGTGCTGTAACTGTGGCTTCCTTCATACTGAAGACTGTCTTGGCACCAGAGAAGCCTGTTGTAATCTACATAGGTTCTTACGTTGCGTTCATCAGTGTAGTATCTGAATGCCTTCCAGTAGTGCTTTAAGTAACATGACTAACATTTGTCATCTTTTCCCTGGGGGGGAGGACGGAAGTGTGTGCAGTGGAGTGTTTTGTTTTAGTAGGATTTTTAAAATATATACATGTTGCTATGTATGTGTGTCACAGGCTGGCTGGTCCTTTAAGGGGAATTGGTCTCAGTTTCACCTGTGAAAGATGTTACCTCCCAACTGATCCTGATTGACTGGGAATCAGGTGACTCCATTCAATTATCAGACCCAGCTGGGGGAGAGTTGGATGATTCCATAAAGGGGTGAGAGAAATAAGATGGGGAGGAAAGCTGTAGGAGGGAGGTTGTTTCCTGTGACTGGGCCTGAAAGGAAAGGATAGCAGTGGAGAAGTAGTCTTCTATGACAGGCTTGGGAAAAGCTAGCCTCCAAGCAAATAGCCTGAAGGTAGACTGGGAATAAGGATCCAGCCTGGGGAGAACCAGATTGGGGGAATGACTTCAGGGAAGAAGCCCTCAGAGTAAGTGACTTTGGTAGGATCCATGTCTCTGGGGAGAAAGTCCAGAGAGTTATCACTTTCTGAGTGAGTGGGATGGAAGGGTAGCCCAGGGTGGGGGGTCTTGATTCTGTCTCGCAAGGATTCCCAGGCCAGAGGGGATCACTGTGATCATGTAATCTGACCTCCTGTATAACACAGGCAATAAAACTTCCCCAAAATAATTCCTAGAGCAGGGGTGGGCAAATTTTTGGCCCAAGGGCCACATCGGGGTTGCGCAACTGTATGGAGGGCTGGGTAGAGAAGGCTGTGCTACCCCAAACAGCCTGGCCCCCACCCCCTATCCGCCCCCTCACTGCTCCCCTCAGAACCCCCAACCTATCCAACCCCCCCACTCCTTGTCCCCTGACTGCCCCCTCCCGGGACCCCCGCCCCCTATCTAACCCACCCTGCTCCCTGTCCCCTGACTGCCTCAACCCCTATCCACACCCCCGCCCCCAACAGCCCCCCCGGGACTCCCACTCCAACCGCCCTTTGCTCCTCGTCCCCTGATCACCCCCTCCTGGGACCCCCCACCCTTTACTGCCCACTGGGATCCCACCTCCTTATCCAACCCCCCCGCTCCCTGTCCCCTGACTACCCTCCTGACCCCTATCCACATCCCCGCCCCCTGACAGGCTCCCCGGGACACCCCCTCCCAACCCTCCCTGTTCCCCATCCCCTAACCGCCCCCCCCAGAACCTCCGCCTCATGCAACTGCCCCCTCCTCCCTGACTGCCCCCAAGGATCCCCTGCTCCCCGCCCCCTCAGCCACGACACCCGGCCAGAGCCAGCTGCGCTCCCCACGCTGCCCAGCTGGAGTGGCAGGCCAGAGCGCGGCCTGCATGGTGGCGTGGCTGCGGCGAGGGGGGACAGCGGGGGAGGGGTTGGGGACTAGGCTCCCTGGCCTGGAGCTCAGGGGCCAGGCAGGATGGTCCCGCGGACCATAGTTTGCCCACGTCTGTCCTAGAGCATATCTTTTAGAAAAATATACAGTCTTGATTTAAAAATTAGCAGTAATGGAGAATCCACCACAACCCTTCTTAAATTGTTCCAATGGTTAATTAGCCTTACTGTCAAAAATGAACACCTTATTTCATTACTATCAATTTCCCCTTTCTTCCTTTTGCTATATATTATTTTGTTATTTTTATAGGTGCCTTCACTTCTCCTCTAAACCAGATTGTTTTTTTTTTTAATCAGCAAAGCCTTTTTCATCTAGTAAGTGGTCTTAAATGATTCCCAGTTATGATTCACATTTTTCTTATTAAATTCTTCCTTCTGGCTGATTTGGCTCATAATTGTTTCCAGCTTTGTGAAATTGGCCCTCTCAAAGCACTAAGTAGATATATTACTGGTCTGGACTTTATTCTGCTTGCACATTATAAATGTGATCAAGTCATGACCACTTGTACCTAACCTGCCATTAATTCTTAGTTCTGTGATCAGTTCCTCTTTATCTGTTAGGGCAAGGTCTAATAAAGAATTCCTGTGTGTTGGCGGCAACACTTTTTGAGTCAGGAAATTGTCATCTATAAAGTCTAGAAATTCCAAGGATGTTATAATATGGCAGCATGAGATCTCCAGCATGCATCACTCAAATTGAAGTCCCTCATGATCACACATTTTTTTCCTACATGTTATAGATACATGTGTAAGGAGAACAGGAGTACTTGTGGCACCTTAAAGACTAACAAATTTATTAGAGCATAAGCTTTCGTGGGCTACAGCCCACTTCTTCGGATGCATATAGAGTGGAACATATATTGAGGAGATATGTATACACACATACAGAGAGTATGAACAGGTGGGTGTTGGCTTACCAACTCTGAGAGGCCCATTAAGTAAGAGGAAAAAAAACTTTTGAAGTGATAATCAAGCTAGCCCAGTACAGACAGTTTGATAAGAAGTGTGAGAATACTTACAAGGGGAGATAGATTCAATGTTTGTAATGGCTCAGCCATTCCCAGTCCTTATTCAATCCTGAGTTGATTGTATCTAGTTTGCATATCAATTCCAGCTCAGCAGTCTCTCGTTGGAGTCTGTTTTTGAAGTTTTTCTGTTGTAAGATAGCCACCCGCAGGTCTGTCATTGAATGGCCAGACAGGTTAAAGTGTTCTCCCACTGGTTTTTGAGTATTATGATTCCTGATGTCAGATTTGTGTCCATTAATTCTTTTGCGTAGAGACTGTCCGGTTTGGCCAATGTACATGGCAGAGGGGCATTGCTGGCACATGATGGCATATATCACATTGGTAGATGTGCAGGTGAACGAGCCCCTGATGGTATGGCTGATGTGATTAGGTCCTATGATGATGTCACTTGAATAGATATGTGAACAGAGTTGGCATTGGGCTTTGTTACAAGGATAGGTTCCTGGGTCAGTGTTTTTGTTCAGTGATGTGTGGTTGCTGGTGAGTATTTGCTTTAGGTTGGGGAGTTGTCTGTAAGCGAGGACAAGTCTGTCTCCCAAGATCTGTGAGAGAAAAGGATCATCTTTCAGGATAGATTGTAGATCTCTGATGATGTGTAAGGAGGCAGTCATCCTGTTCCTTCTTGTGATTTGGTGGTTTGTAGCAGACACCAATCAGCACCTCATCTTGTGCTTTCTCTGTTAGGACTTTGATTCATAAACATTCAAAATCATTTTCTTCTGAGTTATCAGTGACTCAGAAACAGGTAATGCCATTCTTGACATAAAGTGCCACTCCTCCTCCCCTTCTGCCCTGTTGATCCTTCCTAAATAGGTTACAACCATTGATTTTTTTAACATTTCAATCATGCAAATCATCCCACTAGTTTTCAGTAATACCAACTAGATTGAATTTATACAGTACTTGTAAATCCAGTTTCTCTTGTTTGTTACCCAGGTTCCTAGCATTGGTGCATAGGCAATGTAAAATTGCTTCTCTTCGTGTCCTTTGGTCCCTTGATTCATTCTGTTCTCAACATCTCAATTTTTTGCTAATTGAGCGCTTATATCTTCTCTTATTTTACCTTTCCATTTTGCTTTTAGTTTAACCCCATCCTGATTACTCTAGCCAGCCTGTCCCAGGGAGATTGGTTCCCCTTCTGCTGAGGAGGAGGAGATCTAAACTATACAGCCCTTTCTCCCCATAGGTGTACCAATGTTCCACAAAACCAAAACGCTCCACCTTCCATCTCTTACCTAACCAATGGTTTACTTCCAGAATCTTCTGCCTTCTGTCTTCCTTCACTCATGGAACAGGAAGGATCTCAGAAGATCGCTTGGACATTTTTCTTCAGCACGCTTCCGAGTTCTCTGAAGTCATCTAGTATCTGTGAGATATCTCGCAATGCAGTGTCATTAGTACCAATATGAACCATCACCAGTGGATCCTTGCCTCTCAACTTCAGAAGTCTATCCAATCTTAGAGTGATGGCTTGTGTCTTGGCTCCTGGAAGACAACACATTGTCCTGTTGTCCACCTGTCCCTTGCAGAATGTTCTTTTGATTCTTCTGAGTACTGTATTGAATTTCCAACAAAAAATGTCTGTCTTTTTTGGATGGGTGGAGAACTCTTTGCAAGCAGGCTTGATTTTCTTACACGTTGGGCTGAGCTGCCATCCACATATGTGTCCCATTGTGATGGGGTTGGGACTCACCACCTGGCACCTCTTACTGGTTGTCTCTGAGAATTAGCTCTGTCCAGTGGAGCGCCCCCTCCTAGTGGTGTCCCATCTGTCGTCTCTCCCTCAGTAGCAGGGTAGTATGGCCCAACGGCCAGAGTCCATATAACTCCCCTCAGTAGCAGGGTAGTGTGGCCCAACGGCCAGAGGCGTAAGGGGACCCAGGCCCTCTCTCTCCACCGGGTCCCGACCCAGGGCTCTCCTAATGGCGGGGTTCCCCTTGCCGTTGGCTCAGCAGGGATCCGGCCACAGCACGCCGAGCATCAGTGTTTCTCTAACGCGGCTTGTCCCTAATGTTCCCCATGGTCACTTCCTACCCTCAATGTCGCAGTCTCCTCCAAAGACATGGGTTCCGGTCCATTCCCCTCCGGCGGGTCCTCCGTCTGGGATGCAGGGTGTGGGCCAGCTAGGTTGGTGCTTGGAGCGTGGGCTGTTCCTCCTCGGGAGCTGGCTGTGTGCGTCCTTCTCCTCTGGTGGTCAGCCCCAACTGAGCAGCTTTGCAGGCTTTTATACCTAGCCTCCAGTTGGAGCATGCCCAGCAGGGCTTCCTGGGCGGGGCTTCCTCTGCCAGGAAGGAAGGGTTAACCCCTGCTGCGCCAGTGCAGGGCCGCTCTGCCCCGTCACACCCATACATCTCTCTGTTTCCTTGGACCTGCTGGATATTTTGAGGTATCTTCCAAAGTTTCCATGTTGAGAACCTGGTATTGATTTGAAATTTCTAGCTGAGTGGAATTCCTCCTGCTTCTCTTCTCTCTGGTGGCCACAGCCTTCCCATGCTTATCTGTTTCCAGCTGTGCAGAATGCTGCCGTGATCTCCTGCCTCTGATTGTTAAGGACAGGATCACTCTCAGGTCTCACCCCAAGTTCCTGCTGAAATTTTTTTTTTAGAATTATGTATGTACCAATGTATTTATTTCCCAGATTTCTTCCCCAAGCCTAATTTTTCCTTGGGGAAGCTAAACTTCATACACTTGATGTAGTTAAGAGCATTGTCTCTTTACATTGACAGGACAAAATTATGCAGGAACACACCTAGACTGTGTATGGCCTTTGCAGAGAGGGTCAGGCAATATCTACTCAGGGATTATCTAACTGAGTCTCCATCTGTATAAGGACATGTCCTGAGTTAGCCAGGTTAGATCCACCTTAGAGCTCAAGAAGCCTCTGTTGCCTGTTTGAAGAATGTCCCTATTTCTGAAATCTGTAGGGTAGCTACATGCCACTCAGTCCACATATTTACTAGTAATTACTCTTTGATAAAGGCTTTCAGATTGAATGCCCTTTTTTTTTAGGGCTGTTCTGTAGTTACTATTTTAGTAGGACTACTTCCCACCTGTCACGCTGTCTTGAGTGGCTCATGACAGTGAGTGCCTACCTTCGGGCAGACTGTCAAGAACAGGACAGATACCTCAAGCTGGTGATATGTTCTATAATTAGATTTTACCAAGCCAGTAACAAATGTGAACTCCTGGATCACTATAAAAATCTTACTATGGAGTCACAGACAGTTCCCTTAGATTCTCCAGTCTATCTGGCCATCCATACAACTGGACTTAGTGATAAATGGTCACCTATACCAAAAATCACACAATATGCAGATTGCTTCCAGTCCCAAGAGACCAGTTACTTAGCCTAGATCAATTGGTACCCTATATCTTATGCCAAAGACAGCGCCTGTAGCCAATCCTGTGTTAAACTATCTAAAGGTTTATTCACTAGGAAATAGAAATAAGAGAGTTATTTACAGGTTAAAGCAAGCAAACATATAGACACAAACGAGTTACCATCTAAATCCTAAGAGTGACAGAGTTGTAGAGATCTGTCTATTCAAAGTGTCTTTCAGAGTGGACCCAGGAGATAACCCTTGGGGATCTCTGGCTTCAGTTTGGTGACTCTGGCCCTGTGAGAGTTCAAACAGCAAAGAGATGAACAATCTTCACATCAGCGCTTTTTATTTCCCTCTTCCAGCATTCAAAGTGATGGGAAGATGCCTTCTGCATGTACTTCTCCATGGGTGGATGGGGCAATTAACAAAGTTTTTGTCTTATAATGGTTAAATTTTGATAGTCATACTGGATGGGCTGGGGTGATGATTTCCGTGCCTGGATTCACAAGTTTAGTGCAAACATTTTCAAAGTTATAAAGCAAAACTTACATATTTTTTTATGGCATGGAATACAGACATTACAAATGAGATTAATGCATGCAGCAACTTACAAGCCTTTTGTACATTCTAAACACTAAATACATTCTTACAAGACTAATACCTATTTTGAGCAAAACTAACATACAGGTGAACTGATCTGGTTTCCAACTATGAGTCTGTCAGTTCTTCTTCGAATGCTTGTTCATGTCAGTTCCAATCAGGTGTGCGCACGCGCATGGCAGCCAGAAGATTTTTCCCCTAGCAGTATCCGTCAGATCAGTCCAGGTGCCCCCTGGAGTGGCACAATCATGGCGCTCAATATAGGGCCCTACCGATCTGCCAACCCCTCAGTTCCTTCTTACCACCAGTGACGGTTAGCTGGAACTTCCCCTTGCTCTTGTCATGACAAGCGGATTTGGCAGTCTGTATATAGTTCTTCATTAGTTTTGTAGTTAGTGTTAAGTAGTTAGTAGGTATTTTATTTAGTTCTTAAGTTTCCTTTGGAGGAGTTTCCCCTCCAGTGCTATCCTGGTGCTAGGGCATGCCGCATTCTCCTGGCTTCTAAGCCTGTGAGGTCAGCGGCAAGTATATGCCCAGAAGCAATCCTCACACTTTGTGTCTGAAGTGTTTGTGGGAGAGACATCAAAAGGATCGCTGTAGGATCTGCAGGGGGTTTTGCCCCAGGACACTGAAAGATAGAGATCAGTGCCTGAAGGTCCTACTAATGGAAGCAGCATTCCAGCCCCAGTCTGACCCCGGGTCGGCAGACCTGGCACCGAGTACCATCTCCTCGGTATGCAGTACCCCGGCACCATTGGCACGGGGATCGGTGCCGAGTAAGGACAAGTACTCTCAGCACCATCATGGCTTCACTCAAGGCTCACAGGCCACAGACAGGCACCAGTCTCAATCGCCGGTGCCGCAGAATAATAGGAGGCTGGAGAGGGGTCATTTCCCTCCCCCTCCCGGCTAGACCAAAGGAACCAGCCATTGTGAGACCCAAGTCGGGCCACACTACAGCCCCACTGCCAGAGACGTTCGTGTCGACTCCTGCCCATGTGGAAGGGCGGTCGAGTCCGGACCCTTCTCGCTTGCCGGGGCTGAGCCAACAACTACACCTCCTGTCAACCCTGGAGGTATTTGAGGCAGCCAGGGAACTGCTCCAGCTCACGGGCACCGTTCTCCCCACCTAGACAGGATAGGTCGTTGGCACCGGTCACTCCTCCGGCACTGTCAAGGGGAAAGGCCACAATGATGTCCCGGCGGTCTCCATTCCCAGTGCAGCACTCCCTGGTGCCAGAACAGGGTCAGCAGCCTCATAGGTCCCCAAGCCCTCGGTGCGGACCCTCGGGACCTCGGAGAACCACTCCTCCGTGGTCCTCCTTTTCAGAGACCTTGGAGTTGGAGTCGGACTCCTATTGATCTCGTAGGAGCAGAAATAGATGGTCAAGTCGTCACGAGACCAGCACTCTTACCCGGTACCACGGACAGTGCAGTGGCAGCCCCCAGCACAGTGGCCCTTTTGAACTCCCTGGGCCTTTCACCAAGGCTGAGTGCAGAGCCAAGGATCGCATTCCAGGGTGGCAGCGGTGGCCTTGGCCACTTTCGTACCACCTCCGGCACCATCGGCATTGGTAGGATCGGGGGTAGCTCCATCACTCCCTGACACTACCATCCCAACCCCTGTGGCACCAGCGTCATCTACGCAAGCCCCAGTGGTATCAGCGCAGACATCCTCAGCACCAACAGCCCCAACACCATCAGTTCCGGCTTTGACAACTTCGGCATTAGCAGCCTCGGCACTGACATATACAGCTCCGGCATCAAGGGCCACGGCACCATTTGCGTTGGCTCCAGTCCAGGATCCCCAAGTATCGCAGGACCCCTTGGGCGCAGAGGGAAGACAGCAGCCACTCCTTGTGGGGACCTCCTCTTCTCCAGGTGAAGCGCTGGTGGGCACTTCGGTAGCCCTGGCCCCAGAGGGCAACAGGGTCCTACAGCAATTGCTGAGGAGGGTTGCCCCGGCCTGGGCATTCAGGTGGAGGAGGTAGTGGAGGATGCAGATCCAATGGTGGATATCCTCGCCACCTCCGGACCAGCATGTATTGCCCTACCCCTGATTAAGACCATTGCCGACACCACAGAAACCTTGTGGCAGACTCCGGCTTCGTTGTCCCCTACATCTAAGCACAATGAAAGACACTATTTTGTGCCATCCAGGAGCTACGAGCACTTGTATACCCATCCTCCACCAGATTCGTTGGTTGTGGACACTGCTAACCAACGTGAGTGCCAAGACTACCAAGGCCCCTCCCCAAAGAATTGGGAGGCGAAACAACTCAACCTTTTCGGGAGAAAGGTCTACTCCACTGGTGGCTTGCAGCTCCACATTTCTAACCAGCAGGCCATTGTCAGCAGGTACTGCTACAATACATGTGGGGCAATGGTGAAGTTTGCAGAGCTGGTGCCGCAGGACTCCCGTGCTAAATTCTCGGACCTGGTGGAGGAGGGCAAGCTCATTTCCCAAGCTTTGCTGCAGGCCGCTCTGGACAGGGCTGATGTGCCCACTCGGGTGATGTCTACTGGAATTGCCATGAGAAGGGACTCCTGGCTCCAGATATCAGTTCTGCCATCTGAGGTCCAGCAGACCATTCAGGATCACCCTTTTGAGGGTGTGACTCTATTTTCCGAAAAGATGGATAAGAGGCTGCATAGCCTAAAAGACTCAAGAGCCACCCTCAAATCACTGGACCTCCACACTCCTGCCATGCAGCGTAGGCTTTTTAGGCTGCAACCTCCTTTGCGGTTCTACCAACCGCAGAACTGGCAGGATGGCTCACAGAGGAGAAACAGGAGCGCTAGGAAGAAGCTGCGCCTGTCCTTAGGCCAGGGCTCTGGCCCGTCCCAATCTTCATCTGGCCAGAAGCAGGCCTTTTGAAGGTGCGAATGAGGACGGCGCACCAGCACTTGCACTGGATCCAACCTGCCTTACCTTCTCGTCCTGACTATCCCATTTCTACTCTGTGGGCCCGTATCACTTCGGACCACTGGGTGCTCCACACAGTAGAGAGGGCATACTCCCTCCAATTCTCGGGCCTCCTGCCCTTCCACCCCCTTCCCCATCCCTCTTCAGGGACCCTTCTCACAAGCGACTCCTCATACAGGAGGTGCATTCATTCCTCTAGCTGTGGGCTGTGGAAGAGGTTCCTCAGGAGCTGAAGGGCAAGGGCTCTATTCCCAGTATTTCCTAATATCGAAAGCCAGAGGCGGGCTCAGGCCCATCCTGGACCTGCGAGAGCGCCACAAGTTCATGAAAAAAACGGAAGTTCCGCATGGTCTCTTTGGCCTCCATCATCCCTTCCTTGGATCCAGGGGACAGGTATTCTGCCCTCGACTTGAAGGACACGTACTTTTGTATAGCAATTACACCATGCCACAGAAAGTACCTCAGGCTTGTGGTGAGCCACGAACACTACCAGTTCACAGTCCTCCTGTTTGGCCTGTCAGTGGTGCCTCGTGTGTTTACCAAGAACATGGCAGTTATGGCCGCATTCCTACACAGGCGCCAGGTACAGGTGTTCCCATAACTCGACGACTGGCTAATTAAGGGCCGCTCCAGGGCTCAAGTGGAGGCACAAGTCAACTTCATAAGAACAACGTTCGACGAACTGGGCCTTATCCTGAACATGGGGAAATCAACTCTGTCCCCTGTTCAGCAGATAGAGTTCATAGGGGCGGTGCTGGACTTGACACACGCCGGGGCATACTTCCCAGAAGCAAGGTTTCGGATCCTGGGCAACATCATTCGAAATTTCAGGCAGTTTCCCACCACCACAGCAAGGAATTGCCTGAAACTTCTAGGACACATGCCTTCTTGTACCTGTGTGGTGCAACATGCCAGGCTCAGACTCCGTCCTCTCCAATCGTGGCTAGCCTCTGTGTATTGGCCAGCTCAGGACAGTTTGGACAGGATTGTGACTCTGCCTCGCCCAGTCCTCGACTCCCTCCAATAGTGGCTCGACCCGCAGGTAGTGTGGTCAGGGGTCCCCTTCACCAGTCCTCAGCCATCCCTCTCGTTAGTGACGGACGCGTCAGCCTTGGGCTGGGGAGCACATCTGGGAGACCTCAGGACACAAGGTCTCTGGTCTCAGGCAGAACTCACTCTTCATATCAATGTCAGAGAGCTGAGAGTGGTGCGCCTGGCATGTCAGACTTTCTGAGCCCACTTGACAGTGAAATGTGTATCAGTTATGACAGACAACACCACAGCGATGTTCTATACTGCGGTCGGCAACCTTTCAGAAGTGGTGTGACGAGTCTTCATTTATTCACTCTAATTTAAGGTTTTGGTGCCAGTAATACATTTTTAATGTTTTTAGAAGGTCTCTTTCTATAAGTCTATAATATATAACTAAACTATTTTGTATGTAAAGTAAATAAGGTTTTTAAAATGTTTAAGAAGCTTCATTTAAAATTAAATTAAAATGCAGAGCCCCCCGGACCGGTGGCCAGGACCCGGGCAGTGTGGGTGCCACTGAAAATCAGCTCATGTGCCGCCTTCGGCACACGTGCCATAGGTTGCCTACCCCTGTTCTATACCAACAAAATGGGGTGCACGCCTTTCTCCCCTGTGCCAGGAAGCCCTCATGCCGTGGGCCTTTTGTGTAGTTCATTTGATACACCTGCAAGCATCGTACCTCCCAGGAGTACAGAACGAGTTGGCGGACCGTCTCAGCAGGTCTTTTCATGGCCACGAGTGGTCCCTATGCCCGGACCTTGCAAACTCCATCTTCTAACAGTGGGGCTTTCCCCAGATGGACCTGTTAGCCATACGATGCAACAGGAAGTGCCAGCAGTTTTGCTCCTTCCTGAATGATAGCCCAGGCTCCATCACAGATGTGTTCCTCCTTCCATCTTTTCTACGGGTTCCCGCCCATCCCTCTCGTTCACAAAGTGCTCCTTAAGATACAGAGGGAAGAGGCTTTAGTGATATTGATAGCTCCAGCCTGGCCCCACCAACACAGATACACATCTCTCCTGGAAATGTCCGTGGAAGCCCCAGTCACCTTGCCACTCCTCCCAGATTTAATAACTCAGGATCACGGCCGTCTCCAGCACCCAAATCTCAAGTAATTGCACCTCACGGCATGAAAGCTCCATGGCTGAACCCCATGGAGCTTTCCTGCTCAGACCCGGTTAGACAAGTTCCCCTTGGCAGTAGGAAACCCTCCACAAGGACTATCTACCTTGCCAAGTGGAAGAGATTCTCAATCTGGTCGGTGCAGCATCATTCGTCCCTGACGCTCACCTCTATACCACTCATACTGGACTACCTTAGAATCATAGAATATTAGGGTTGGAAGAGACCTCAGGAGGTCATCTTGTCCAATCCCCTGCTCAAAGCAGGACCAGCACCAACTAAATCAACCCAGCCAGGACTTTGTCAAGCCAGGCCTTAAAAACCCCTATGGATGGAGATTCCACCACTTTCCTAGGGAACCCATTCCAGTGCTTCACCACCCTCCTAGTGAAATAGTGTTTCCTAATATCCAACCTAGACCACCCCCACTGCAACTTGAGATCATTGCTTCTTGTTCTGTCATCTGCCACCAATGAGAACAGCTTAGCTCCATCCTCTTTGGAACCCCCCTTTAGGTAGTTGAAGGCTGCTATCAAATCCCCGCTCACTCTTCTCTTCTGCAGACTAAATAACCCCAATTCCCTCAATCTCTCCTCGTAAGTCATGTGCCCCAGCCCCTTAATCATTTTTGTTGCCCTCTGCTGGACTTTCTCCAATTTGTCCACATCCTTTCTGTAGTGGGGGGACCAAAACTGGACACAATACTCCAGATGTGGCCTCACCAGTGCTGAATAGAGGGGAATATTCACTTCCCTTGATCTGCTGGCAATGCTTCTACTCATACAGCCCAATATGCCATTGGCCTTCTTTGCAACAAAGGCACACTGTTGACTCATAACAAGCTTCTCGTCCACTGTAATCCCCAGGTCCTTCTTTGCAGAACTGCTGTTTAGCCAGTCAGTCCATGGGATTTTTCCTTCCTGAGTGCAGGACTCTTCACTTGTCCTTGTTGAACCTCATCAGATTTCTTTTGGCCCAATCCTCCAATTTGTCTAGGTCACTATGGACCCTATCCCTACCCTCCAGCATATCTATCTCTCCCCCCATCTTAGTGTCATCTGCGAATTTGCTGAGGGTGCAATCCATCCCATCATCCAGATCATTAATAAAGATGTTGAACAAAACTGGCCCCAGCACCGACCCCTGGGGCACTCTGGCTGATATCGGCTGCCAACTAGACATTGAGCCGTTGATCACTACCCGTTGAGCCTGACAATCTAGCCAGCTTTCTATCCACCTTATAGTCCATTCATCCAATCCATACTTTTTTAACGCGCTGGCAAGAATACTGTGGGAGACTGTGTCAAAAGCTTTGCTAAAGTCAAGATATATCCCATCCACCGCTTTCCCCATATCCACAGAGCCAGTTATCTCTTCATAGAAGGCAATCAGATTGGTCAGGCATGACTTGCCCTTGGTGAATCCATGTTGATTGTTCCTGATCACCTTCCTCTCCTCAAAGTGCTTTAGGGTTAGGGTTCCTTGAGGACCTGCTGCATGATTTTGCCGGGGACTGAAGTGAGGCTGTAGTTTCCCGGGTTCTCTTTCTTCCTTTTTTAAAATATGGGCACTATATTTGCCTTTTTCCAATCATCCGGGCCCCCGATGGCCACGAATTTTCAAAGCTAATAGCCAATGGCTCTTCAGTCACATCAGCCAACTCCCTCAGCACCCTTGGATGCATTAGATCTGGACCCATGGACTTGTGCATGTCCAGCTTTTCTAAAATAATCCTTAACCTATTCTTTCACCACCGAGGGCTGCTCACCTCCTCCCCATACTGTGTTGCATGGTGCAGCAGTCTGGGAGCTGACCTTATCTGTGAAGACGGATATAAAAAAAGCATTGAGTACTTCAGCTTTTTCCACATCATCTGGCACTAGGTTGCCTCCCCCATTCAGTAAGGATCCCACACTTTCTCTGACCACTTTCTTATTGCTAACATACCTGTAGAAACCCTTCTTGTTACCATTCACATCCCTTGCTAGCTGCAATTCCAATTGTACGTTGGCCTTCCTGATTACACCCCTGCATGCTCTAGCAATATTTTTATACTCCTCCCTAGTCATCTGTCCAAATTTCCACTTCTTGTAAGCTTCCTTTTTGAGTTTAAGCTCACCAAAGATTTCACTGTTAAGGCAAGCTGGTCGCCTGCCATATTTCCTATTCTTTCTGCAGATTGGGATGGTTTGTTCCTGCACCCTCAATAAGGCTTCTTTAAAATACAGCCAGCTCTCCTGGATTACTTTCCCCCTCATATTAGCCTCCCAGGGGATCCTGCCCATCACTTCCCTAAGGAAGTCTAAGTCTGCTTTTCTGAAGTCCAGGGTCCATATTTTGCTACTCTCCTTTTGTCAGGATCCTGAACTCAATCATCTCATGGTCACCCACTTCTACTTTCCCTATCAGTTCTTCTCTGTAAGCAGCAGGTCAAGATGAGCACGGCCCCTAGTTGGTTCCTCCAGCACTTGTACCAGGAAGTTGTCCCCAACACTCTCCAAAAACTTAATGGATTGTCTGTGCATTGCTGTATTGCTCTCCCAGCAGATGTCAGGGTGATTGAAGTCCTCCATTAGAACCAGGGCCTGTGATCTGGAAACTTCAGTTAGTTGTCCGAAGAAAGCGTTGTCTACCTCAACCTTCCAGTGGTCTATAGTACACGCCCACCACGACATCACCCTCGTTGCTCTCACCGCTAAACTTAGGCCAAAGACTCTCAACAGGCTGTTCTCCAGTTTCATACTGGAACTCTGAGCAATCATACCACTCTCTTACATACAATGCAACTTCTCCACCTTTCCTCCTGTACCTGTTCTTCTTTGAAGGGCCAAAATCCATGTGCTGTTTATGTAACAACCTGATATAGATTATGTCAGCTCTTTTTACAGGCCCAAAGTCCAGAGTTTGGTCAAGAGGCCAGAGGCCTAGTAAACAGTGAACAATATTAGGTAAGAAAAGCAGTGCAAACAAAAGACAACTTTGCTTTTTGCTAAGATAAGCTCGGTCAGCAAAAAGCCAGGTAGGGAGCCGTAATTGGTGTCTTTATGTAAAGCTGCAAACAGACCAAAGGAATGAAAGGAGTCTATTATGCCTGTGTCCATTCTTTCTGTAGAAAGAAATGTTCTCCGCACATATCAACCTTGAGTTTATGGATATGACACTTGGAAGGTGGTAAGGTGATAGGGAATAGCCAGCATGGATTTGTAAAGAACAAATCATGTCAAACCAATCTGATAGCTTTCTTTGATAGGATAATGAGTCTTGTGGATAAGGGAGAAGCAGTGGATATGGTATACCTAGACTTTAGTAAGGCATTTGATACGGTCTTGCATGATATTCTTATCAATAAACTAGGCAAATACAACTTAGATGGGGCTACTATAAGGTGGATGCATAACTGGCTGGATAACCGTACTCAGAGTTCTGACCCCGCCTCCTGAACTTAGGCTTGGGAGTCACCTGACTGGAATTGAGATGAACAAACACTCGAATGAGAAAAAATGGTTACTCACCATCTCGTAACTGCTCTTTGAGATGTGTTGTTCATGTCCATTCCAATATCCACCCACCTACTCCTCTATTGGGGTAGCCAGCAAGAAGGAACTAAGGGGGTGACGGGTCAGTAGGGCCCTATATTGAGCGCCATGATGGCGCCACTCCAGGGGGATCGATGGATATTGCTAGGGGAAAAATCTTCCGGCTGCCGTGCATGCGCACACACACCTGTTTGGAATTGACATGAACAACACATCTCGAAGAACAACAGTTACAAGAAGATGAGTAACTGTTTTTTCTTAGCTAATGCCTGCAGTCTTGGCAAGAGCTGGCACCTGGCCTGCTAGCATCACACCACCTTCAAGCAAACTGATGACTGCTTGTACGTCACCAAGAGTGGAATCCATGTGGACAATCATTCGAAGAAGAAATGGTTACTTACCTTACAGTAACTGTGATTCTTTGAGATATATTGTCCGCATGGATTCCATGACCTGCCTTTCTCCCTACTACAGAGTCCTACCCTTCTTGTATTCTGTAGTGGTGAAGGAGGTGGTTGTGCCCACTCTGCTCTTTATACCCTTGGGTAGGGGAGCACTAGGAGAACTAGGGCAGAGGTGCAGCCCCAATGGTCACTGTTGGCCAAAAGGATCTATGCACATGGGACACATGATCACTAGGACTGGAGTCCCTGTGGAAAATGCATCTCAAAGAAGCACAAGTACTGTAAGGTAAGGAACCGTTCTTTCATGGACAACCGTAATTCTGCCATTTCCTAACTTGAGTGCTTGACTTTGCTTAGTGTTCTTTTGTTGCCATTTTTTATATGTGATACATATATTAAGACAAATGTTGAAAATGTGTTCCTAAATTATAGCCATTAAAGATGGAAAATTCCACCTGGGTCACCTTGTCTGCATTGCTGTCTTTGTGTAGGTAAGGCACCTACTTCTTTAGAGTCAATTGATTTCTAAGCATATCCCTACCAAAGCAGAATTACATTGCAAGTGTGGGTGCTATGTGGAGTACTGAGATTTGAAATAGTCTAATGGGACTGGTTTGCTGTGTAGATTCCCCAGGACCAGCGCAGCAGTGACCCAAATCAGTCAGACAAGCAGGATGTTATGTGCATGTGTTTTAGCCCCTCAGAGGAAACGCTACTCATTAGCACAAGTAAAAATCAGCTCTACATCTTTACCATGTCCTCAACTGAGATAATTAAGGTAAGTTCAATTTGATCACCGTTCCTTAAGCACAACACTCAGTAAGCAATATATAAGCAAGGCACTTGGTTTCCAGTGTCACTTTCTGTGGAAGGTTTTTGTAAAATCCACCTGTGAGATGCTGAACCCATCCCATCCCATTCTTGTAGTGCAGAGAAGTGCTCTGTGTATATGTTTAATAAATTTAATATGCAAAAATCTTTAATACAATCTTAAAGCTGAGAATCTGTCTTCTTATTATTATATTTGGAAGTAGAGTATTCATATTATGGTAGCACATAGAAGTCCTAGTCAAAATCAGAATCCCATTGTGTTGGGCACAAATATGCAGTTGAAGCTAGTTCCTGCACTAAAGAACTTTTACAAGCTAATTAAGGACAGAACTCTCATTGTCTTGTATAAATGCCTAGATGGAATTAAATACTTATTCCAGGTGAGTCATACTAGAGCATCTGTACAGACAGGGACTGTTCCATGATGGCATGCTGTTGTGTATGCAGCCCAAAACCTCACTGACTTCTTCTCTCCTCACCTCCCGTCCCCAGCTATATCACACTGCAAACTCCTATCTAATTTGCTTCCCAGGTTCCTACTTCCCATTCAGTATCTGCTTTTCAGATTATTTTTCCTTATATGTATTAACTGCCATCTTCCAGGTCAGTTCTCATTTTTGTTATTGCTCATGTCTCTTTAGGCCCTTGTGCATTATTTTTCTGTTCTTGCTGATGTGCACAAATCTTCACAATATCGTACTGTGTCTGAATCCCATCACTCTTCCATATCAGTAGTAAAGATGCCAAATAGGACTGTACCTAACACCATTATTCCCTATTTTAAATTTCTGGTGCATTTTTAGTCTAGTACCACACAAGATACCTCTCCCCAATTCCATGCATTGAGGTTTATCATTGTCCTTTGGTTACTGTCTCTTGATCAGTCTAAGCCAATATGATTTTTTTCTGAGTGTTTAATTATTTGTGACACTTCTCTAGGGGGAACCAGCTCACTTTGAGTATCTGAATTTCCCATTACATTCTGCTGCCATCACTGGACTGGACATCTGTATCCGTAAACCCCTCGTTGCTACCTGTTCCCTGGACAGATCTGTACGCATCTGGAACTATGAAACCAAGTAAAGAACCATCTTTGTTTTTACTGCTTTCTGTCTTTGCAAGTATCCTGTAATGGACAACTACAGATGTCTTAGCATGTGCATGTCTGTTTTTGGTGGTGTCACTGTATGGTGTGGGATAAGAGTGGCCTTACTGGCAGTATTTTGGGATCAGCATAGATTTGCAATACATTCAAAACAAGTACCAATCATCACTGAGACCTTGATACCATACCGTGCCATCATGTATTGCATATGCCACAAATTTCCCCAAAATTATATTAGAAATGCTCAGAGAGCTTTTTTTGTTTTTTAAAAAATTACTGTTTTTTGTACATCTCACAAAAAGCTACTGTATGTTAGCATCATGAGTCTGTCTAACTCTTCAGGCCTCAAAGGGAGAGAAAAATAACTAATACATTTCAGAACATTTTAAAATGATCAAAAATAATTCTGTATAACAAATCTGCTAGGAATAAATGCTTTACGCTGCGGAAACGGGGATTTCCAGCTCTCCAGTGAGATATTGCAACCATTTATAGTCTGATGGCTTGCAAGATATAAGACTTGAAATCTGTCACTGGGCCAGGATTTTAATATTGCTCTTACTATACCTGAGATCAGTGAGGCAAGGTGGGTGAGGTAATACCTTTGATTAGACCAACACTTCTTTATACTTACTTACAACAAGACTGCAATCCTCAGATCAGTGTAATTTTAGGGGAAATTCAGTCAAGATTCTACCATTGGGGTGCCTTGGGCACTGCTCCATTCAGAAGATGAGAAAATAACTTTACTGTCATTCCAGTTATGTGTTTCACCCACAGCTGTTTAAATTAACAAACTAGCTCTTCTGTATAGAGAAGAGTCCATTCCTGGAGTTGCTTTTGTGCCCCAAATGATATAGTGCCCATTCTAGTACCAGGACTTTTCTGAACAGCCTGGCAGCCCTGAGGGGTATTTTCAATGTGAAGGCAAATGCCCCACCTAAAGTTCTGACTCTGAGCTACTGCTGGGGAAATTCCTCAGTGTGGAAGAGGGGTTGGGTGGCAGAAAGAAAGGAGATGCTTTTATGACAGTCTTTTTTTAAAAATGGCATCTGTTTGAGTCTGCCTACAGAACTGAAATATTTGAAATAGTGCTGTTGGAAATGGATTAGTGGGCAGAGTGCAAGAGAGGTAGCCAAAGATGCATGGTAATATAACATAAGAACATAAGAATATAAGAAAGGCCGTACCGGGTCAGACCAAAGGTCCATCTAGCCCAGTATCCTGTCTACCGACAGTGGCCAATGCCAGGTGCCCCAGAGGGAGTGAACCTAACAGGCAATGATCAAGTGATCGCTCTCCTGCCATCCATCTCCATCCTCTGACAGACAGAGGCTAGGGACACCATTCCTTACCCATCCTGGCTAATAGCCATTAATGGACTTAACCACCATGAATTTATCCAGTTCTCTTTTAAACGCTGTTATAGTCCTAGCCTTCACAACCTTCTCAGGTAAGGAGTTCCACAAGTTGACTGTGCGCTGCGTGAAGAACTTCCTTTTGTTTGTTTTAAACCTGCTGCCTATTAATTTCATTTGATGACCCCTAGTTCTTGTATTATGGGAATAAGTAAATAACTTTTCCTTATCCACTTTCTCCACATCACTCATGATTTTATATACCTCTATCATATCCCCCCTTAGTCTCCTCTTTTCCAAGCTGAAGAGTCCTAGCCTCTTTAATCTCTCCTCATGTGGGACCCGTTCCAAACCCTTAATCATTTTAGTTGCCCTTCTCTGAACCTTTTCTAATGCCAGTCTATCTTTTTTGAGATGAGGAGACCACATCTGTACACAGTATTCGAGATGAGGGCGTACCATGGATTTATATAAGGGCAATAACATATTCTCAGTCTTATTCTCTATCCCCTTTTTAATGATTCCAAACATCCTGTTTGCTTTTTTGACTGCCTCTGCACACTGCGTGGACATTTTCAGAGAACTATCCACGATGACGCCAAGATCTTTTTCCTGACTTGTTGTAGCTAAATTAGCCACCATCATATTGTATGTATAGTTGGGGTTATTTTTTCCAATGTGCATTACTTTACATTTATCCACATTAAATTTCATTTGCCATTTTGTTGCCCAATCACTTAGTTTTGTGAGATCTTTTTGAAGTTCTTCACAGTCTGCTTTGGACTTAACTATCTTTAGCAGTTTAGTATCATCTGCAAACTTTGCCACCTCACTGTTTACTCCTTTCTCCAGATCATTTATGAATAAGTTGAATAGGATCGGTCCGAGGACTGACCCTTGGGGAACACCACTAGTTACCCCTCTCCCTTCTGAGAATTTACCATTTATTCCTACCCTTTGTTCCCTGTTTTTTAACCAGTTCTCAATCCATGAAAGGACCTTCCCTTTTATCCCATGGCAGCTTAATTTACATAAGAGCCTTTGGTGAGGGACCTTGTCAAAGGCTTTCTGGAAATCTAAGTACACTATGTCCACTGGATCCCCCTTGTCCACATGTTTGTTGACCCCTTCAAAGAATTCTAATAGATTAGTAAGACACTATTTCCCTTTACAGAAACCATGTTGACTATTGCTCAACAGTTTGCTTTTCTATGTGTCGGTGTAGCAGGTTTGGGCCGAGGTTCGGCCCTCAGCGGGGCTGTGGGGTAGCCCACCGCCTTGCTCTGGTCCAGCGGTAGTCCGGGGCAACAGGCACACAGTTAGGGGCTCAGGCCCATAAGCAGGGGCTGAGTCCAGAGATCCGAAACCCAGGCCCTTAAGCAAGGGCTGAGGCAAAGTCTATAGTAGGGTGACCAGACGTCCCGATTTTATCGGGACTGTCCCGATATTTGCTTGTTTGTCCTGCGTCCCGACTGATGTTCGGCTGAGACACTGGACAAACAAACAATTTTGCCCTCCGCTCCAGCGCTTGCGCCCCCCCCCCCCCCCCCCCCCCCGTCCTTCCCCCATTGGATCCCTCCCCAAATCCCTGCCCTGACCCCGCCTCTTCCCCAAGCACTCTCTGGGCACGCTGCAGCCAGCCCGGTCTGCTACCCTGGCCGCAGCTGGCTCAGCGTGTGGGGCGGGTGAGTGAGGAGGGACCGGAAGCCGGAGCTTGGCCGCTGGCGTGCAGAGCCTCTTCCTCAGCGGGTGGGGGAGCCGGTCCCCTGCCCGTCCCGCCACAGGGATGAGGCGCACTGGGCTGGGTAGTGAGCAGCGGCGGCGGGAGGGGCCCGGCCTGGGCTGGGGCGAGCAAGACGCGTTTTCAGCCTCCACGCCAGGGGTTCCTGCGGCGAGGCAGGAGCTCAGCCCCTCCGCAGCCGCGCGTCTTCCCGGGACCTCGCCTGCCCCTCGAGCTGCCCCAGGGTCCCTCTGCCGGCAGCCGAGCCCAGCCCAGGCCCGCAAATGCCGCGTCGTAGCGCCGCTCTCTGCGCCCAGCGCTGCCCGGCCCCTTCCAGCCTGGCCCTGCATGCCAGCAACCGGAGCAGCCCCCAGCCCAGGAAGGGGTTTCTCCAACCTGCCCCCGCAGGCCGCCCAGCCCGAGACACCTTCCACGCTGGGCTGCGCCGCCCTCCGGCTCTGCGGGACCAGCCACCGCTGCAAGTTGGCCCGGGGCGCTGCTTGCTGGGTGTGTTGGACTCGACTCTGGCTTGGGGTCAAGTCCCGGACAGTCCAGTGGCCCCAGGGAGCCGGAAAGGAGGACTGGCTTTCCTCACGGGGTGCATAGGGGTTGGGGAGCTTTGGTCTGGGGACACCAGAGCTGCTAGCTGAGAAACGGGCTGGTCTAGTGACTAGTGGAGCTGTGCAGGGCTTTGTGTGTGTGCGTGGGGCGGGGTGACCGGTGTCTGTGCAGGGGTGTGTGTGTGTGTTTGTGTTTCGGGGGGGCAAGCCGGGCGGGCACGGGCCCACGGCGGCCAAGCTGCGGCAGAGTGTCTCCGAGGCGGAGGCAAGCTGGTGGTGGGGTGGGGCGTGGAGTTCCGGCAGGTCAGTTTTTTTGTCGCCCGCCCCCCCCCCCCCCCCCCCCCCCCCCCCCCCCCCCCCCCCCCGCGCATCCCGATATTTCACCTGGGTGATCTGGTCACCCTAGTCTATAGCGACCCAGGCCCTAGGTCAGGGCGGGGCAGCAAACCAATAGTCAAGCAGAGGCCCAGGCCCTTAAGTAGGGGCTGGGTCGGGGTTTGTAGCAGCCCAGGCCCTAGGTCAGGACGGGGCAGCAAACCAATAGTCAAGCAAATACCCAGCCTCTCTAGGCCAGGGGAAACAGGGGGAGTCTGCCACCCAAAGAGTGGGTGGCAGGAGGGACGCAGGCCCTCCCACTCCACTGCGTCCCAGCCCGAGGCCCTAGCAGCGACAGAAACTCGCTGCTGTCAGTGGGGATCCTGGCCGCAACACACTGACATCAGCCCTGGCAGTGCAGCAGCCAGACTGGGGTCGGCTGCCCCCGGGCTACTTCCACACTCCCCCTCACACGGTACCTGGGCCGTCTTAGTGTCGTCGGTGCTCTCCACCAGCATGGGCTCCTCGGTGTAGGTAGCAAAGGGCAGGCTTGGCCAGTCCTCCTCGGGGTAGCTGGCACGGGGCAGGCTCGACCGGCCCGGTGAGTCAGCAGGCCACTCGCAGCCTGCAGCTGTCTCCCAAGCGGGAGCTCGGCCAGGGACGTCTGCTCTCCCCACCGGCCTGGGCTCCACTGAGCTCTGCAGGCGGGCTTTTATACTTCCGGGTCGGGGCCGTGACCTCGGAGGGGCGGGCGCCGGACCCGGTGGCTCCGCCCACGCTGGTAGTAGGGGAGGTTCGGCCCTCAGCGGGGCTGTGGGGTAGCCCACCGCCTCGCTACAGTCGGACAATTTTATTCTTAACTATTGTTTCGACTAATTTGCCCGGTACAGACGTTAGACTTACCGGTCTGTAATTGCCAGGATCACCTCTAGAGCCCTTTTTAAATATTGGCGTTACATTAGCTAACTTCCAGTCATTGGGTACAGAAGCCGATTTAAAGGACAGGTTACAAACCTTAGTTAACAGTTCCGCAACTTCACATTTGAGTTCTTTCAGAACTCTTGGGTGAATGCCATCTGGTCCCGGTGACTTGTTAATGTTAAGTTTATCAATTAATTCCAAAACCTCCTCTCGTGACACTTCAATCCGTGACAGTTCCTCAGATTTGTCACCTACAAAAGCCAGCTCAGGTTTGGGAATCTCCCGAACATCCTCAGCCGTGAAGACTGAAGCAAAGAATCCATTTAGTTTCTCCGCAATGACTTTATCGTCTTTAAGCGCTCCTTTTGTATCTCGATCATCAAAGGGCTCCACTGGTTGTTTAGCAGGCTTCCTGCTTCTGATGTACTTAAAAAACATTTTGTTATTACCTTTGGAGTTTTTGGCTAGCCGTTCTTCAAACTCCTCTTTGGCTTTTCTTATTACATTCTTGCACTTAATTTGGCAGCGTTTATGCTCCTTTCTATTTGCCTCACTAGGATTTGACTTCCACTTTTTAAAGGAAGTCTTTTTATCTCTCACTGCTTCTTTTACATGGTTGTTAAGCCACGGTGGCTCTGTTTTAGTTCTTTTACTGTGTTTCTTAATTTGGGGTATACATTGAAGTTGGGCCTCTATTATGGTGTCTTTAAAAAGCGCCCATGCAGCTTGCAGGGATTTCACTTTAGTCACTGTACCTTTTAACTTCTGTTTAACTAACCCCCTCATTTTTGCATAGTTCCCCCTTTTGAAATTAAATGCCACAGAGATGTTCTTCCCACCACAGGGTGGTTGAATGCTATAGTATTATGGTCACTATTTCCAAGCGGTGCTGCTATAGTTACCTCTTGGACCAGCTCCTGCGCTCCACTCAGGACTAAATCTAGAGTTGCCTCTCCCCTTGTGGGTTCCCGTACCAGCTGCTCCATGAAGCAGTCATTTAAAGTATCGAGAAATTTTATCTCTGCATTTCGTCCTGAAGTGAAATGTTCCCAGTCAATATGGGGATAATTGAAATCCCCCACTATTATTGAGTTCTTAATTTTGATAGCCTGTCTAATTTCCCTTAGCATTTCATCATCACTATCACCGTCCTGGTCAGGTGATCGATAATAGATCCCTAATGTTATATTCTTATTAGAGCATGAAATTTATATCCATAGAGATTCTATGGAACATGCAGATTTGCTTAAGATTTTTACTTCATTTGATTGTACATTTTTTTTCACATATAGTGCCACTCCCCCTCCCACCCCCCGCACGACCTGTTCTGTCCTTCCGATATATTTTGTACCCCGGAATGATTGTATCTCATTGATTGCTCTCAGTCCACCAGGTTTCTGTGATGCCTATTAGATCAATATCCTCCTTTATCACAAGGCACTCTAGTTCACCCATCTTATTATTTAGACTTCCAGCATTTGTGTACAAGCACTTTAAAAACTTGTCACTGTTTATTTGTCTGCCCTTTTCTGATGTATCAGATTCTTTTTTATGTGAATGTTTATCATCTGATCTAGCCCCTACTTTATCATCTTCCATCCTCTGCTCCTGACTATAACCTGGAGATTCTCTATCGTTAGACTCTTCCCTAAGAGAAGTCTCTGTCCGAGCCACATGCTCCTCTGCAGCAGTCGGCTTTCCCCCATCTCCTAGTTTAAAAACTGCTCTACAACCTTTTTAATGTTTAGTGCCAGCAGTCTGGTTCCATTTTGGTTTAGGTGGAGCCCATCCTTCCTGTATAGGCTCCCCCCATTCCAGAAGTTTCCCCAGTTCCTAATGAATGTAAACCCCTCCTCTCTACACCATCGTCTCATCCACGCATTGAGACTCTGAAGCTCTGCCTGCCTACCTGGCCCTGCGCGTGGAACTGGGAGCATTTCTGAGAATGTCACCATAGAGGTCCTGGATTTCAGTCTCTTCCCTAGCAGTCTAAATTTGGCCTCCAGGACATCTCTCTTACCCTTCCCTATGTCATTGGTACCTACATGTACCACGACCACCGGCTCCTCCCCAGCACTACACATAAGTCTGTCTAGATGCCTCGAGAGATCCGCAACCTTTGCACCAGGCAGGCAAGTCATCATATGGTTCTCCCGGTTATCACAAACCCAGCTATCTACGTTTCTAATGATCGAATCTCCCAATACTAATACTTGCCTTTTCCTAGCAACTGGAGTTCCCTCCCCTGGAGAGGTAACCTCAGTGCGAGAGGCAACCCCAGCACCGTCTGGAAGGAGGGTCCCAACTATGGGAAGGTTTCCCTCTGCTGCCGTTGACTGCTTTGCTTCCCTGGGCCTTTCATCCTCCTCAACAGCGCAGGGGCGGTCTGACCGGAGGTGGGACAATTCTACAGTGTCCCAGAAAGCCTCATCAACATACCTCTCTGCCTCCCTTAGCTCCTCCAGTTCCGCCACCCTTGCCTCCAGAGTCCGTACATGGTCTCTGAGGGCCAGGAGCTCCTTGCACCGAATGCACACATACGCCACCTGCCCGTGAGGCAGGTAATCATACATGCTACACTCAGTGCAATAAACTGGATATCCCCCACTCTGCAGGTGGGCTTCTGCCTGCATTGTCTCCTAGTTAATGAAGGGGTTGTTTAAAGCAAGAAGTTTTGAATGTAGTTTGGGCTATAGGTTTTAAGGGGAAGAAAGGATATAAGATAGAACCGGCAAGGGACCCGCGCTCCCTTCCTGCTCCCCTTCCAAACTCCCTTGCGAAACTCCCTGTTAGCAGCCCCTGGTCGCTTGTGCGCTGCTTTATAAAGCCCTGGCCTGGGTGAATGCCCCGCCCACTGATTAAGGCTCAGCCAATTACCAGAGGCTTCTAGCCTTCAGACCTTCCTTTGAAGCTCACAGCTTCCAACTGCCAGCCACAGCACACGGTCCTTCAAACAAACAAACAAACAAACAGACTGACAAACACAAGCTCAGCACACAGCAAGTAACCCCCAAACACAAACAAACACACACTACAGACAGTCACTTACCCCAAGGGTCCTGTATTTGCTCCTCCTTCACCTGGAGAGCTCCCTTGCGAAACTCCCTGTTAGCAGCCCCTGTTCGCAAAAGCAAAAATTAAAATATAATTTATCACATGGCTATCACCGCCATTGTGGAATAAATACCAATTCCATACAAAAAGCTACATTAAAAGAACATTGAGGTTGCAAAATGAAGCACTCAAATGTTAGGAAATGCAAGAATTAAAGTAATCCATGCAATGACCTGGAAGAAAACTGATAAAGTTTGCAGATGACACACAAATTGGGCGAGTGAAAAATAATGAAGAGGACAGGTCACTGACTCAGATAACAATCCACTTGGTAAGCTGGGCACAAGCAAACAATATGCATTTTACTACAGCTACATAGAAATGTATACATCTAGGAACAAAGAATATAGGCCATACTTACAGGAAGGGGGCGCTATCCTGGGAAGTAGTGACTCTGAAAAAGATTTTGGAGTCGTGGTGAATAATCAGCTGAACATGAGCTCCCAGTGTGAGGCTGTGGCCAAAAGAGCAAATGGGATCCTTGGATGCATAAACAGAGGAATCTTGAGTAAGAGTAGAGAGGTTATTTTACCTCTGTCTTTGGCACTGGTGCAACTACTGCTGGAATCCTGTGTCCAGTGCTGTTGCCCACGATTCAAGAAGGATGTTCAAGGTTGTAGAGGGTTCAGAGAAGAGCCGCAAGAATGATTAAAGGATTAGAAAGCTTGCCTTATGACGATAGACTGAAGAAGCTCAATCTAGTTAGCTTAACAAAGAGAAGGTTAAGGGGTGACTTGATAACAGTTTATAAGTAGTTACATGGAGAACAAATATTTAGTAGTGGGCTTTTCAATCTAGCAGAAAAGTGTATAAAATGATCCACTGGCTGGAAGCTGAAGCTAGACAAATTCAGACTGAAAATAAGGCATAAATGTTTAACAATGAGAATGATTAACCATTGGAACAATTTACCAAGGGTTGTGGTGGATTCTCCATTCCTGCCAATTTTTAAATCAAGATTGGATATTTTTCTAAAATACATAGGAATTATTTTGGGGAAGTTTTCTGGCCTGTGTTATACAGGAGGTCAGACTAAATGATCTGACCTTGCAAGCTGTGAAACCTTAACTCTACCCCTTTGTGTTTGGGCTTTAATACAGACTCTAATTATATGATAATTTCCAAAAAATGATCCTAATATAAGTTTATTTGCCAAATGGCGTTGCATACTTCATTGGCTAGGGTTATGAGAAAACAATGTATTATAGGCGGGATATGGGCAATGCCTATTATCAAGAAAGCTCAACACTTCCCATTATAAGACCCTGTTTTCAGTTAATTATAACTTTCCCAAAGTAACTGCTCTAGCTGAAATTTTCTATGCTACATGTCCATTTAAAGACAAATTTTTCAAAATATTTCAGCTACATGGTTCAGTTGTTTCCAAGAATAAGGCTAGATAAAATGTTGTTTTTCAATGTTAAATATATTCTGGCAACCTTTTCTTTGAAAAGCTCCAGTAATCCCATGCCTTGGAACAAGGCCTTGAAATTTGGCAGCGTCAGGGCTGTGCCTTTTGCCATCCCAGTGGAAATTTGCCCAGATTTGGCCAAGTTCTAAGCCCCTGAAAAATCACAGTTTGTAGATGTTAAGACTTGCTAGAGCTTAACAGATAAAATTTCTGAAGATTCCATCCTCATTGAGCATACTCAAGTCTCTCTCGGCTCCTAGCACTGTCCAGACTACACATGCACCATCCCCACAGAGAAACTGTGCATACTCCATTTAGCCCAGGGCTACAGGGGTGAAGCCAGACTCCCTGTCATAGCTTCCACACGCATAGCTTCTTCACGCAGTGCACAGTCAACTTGTGGAACTCCTTACCTGAGGAGGTTGTGAAGGCTAGGACTATAACAGCGTTTAAAAGAGAACTGGATAAATTCATGGTGGTTAAGTCCATTAATGGCTATTAGCCAGGATGGGTAAGGAATAGTGTCCCTAGCCTCTGTTTGTCAGAGGTTGGAGATGGATGGCCGGAGAGAGATCACTTGATCATTGCCTGTTGGTCCACTCCCTCTGGGGCACCTGGCATTGGCCACTGTCGGTAGACAGGATACTGGGCTAGATGGACCTTTGGTCTGACCCGGTACGGCCATTCTTATGTTCCAGCTGCTGCATGGTGAAGCTGGGCACTGGAACTGAGATCAGGGCGCTTGTCTCTCCTGTGCTCTCAGTGACACCCCGGCTGACACCTAGGCAGTGTGGAAGAGAAGGCAGTGAGCTTCAAATGCAAAGGGATAAGAGCCGGACCTATAGAGTTGCATGGAAAGGTCATGGGAGTAGATGATGACAAGGAGCCTAGGTAGTGGAGTCTGGGACTGGAGGATAGCAGGGAGGTAGAGACTAAGTATGGAAGAAAGGGAGTTTGAGGGTGGGGGAAACAGAGACTGGATGGAGGAAACTGAGATTGGATGAGGAGTTGGGGAGGGGACTGGGAACCAGTGGAATGGGGAGAAGGGCATGATAGGGAAAGGAGAAGATCCAGACAAGGAATCAGTATGTGGGGAAGAACTACGATTCTTCTTTGAATGCTTGTTCATTTCAAGTCCAATTAGGTGTTGTGGCAGAGCTCTGACCTTGCCCCCGTGGGTCCTGCGCTTCTAGGTGGTATATGCTAGTCTCAGTGGCTCACTGTGACCCTCCATGTAGCCCTTCTCTCTCTAGGGCCAGGGTTACAGTCTACTGAGCCCTTTTCATCATAAGCCAGCAAAGAGGTTGGTGAGAGAACTCCCACAGTCTCTGTTGTCCCTAGGGGCTTGTTTTAGAACAGTTTAGCCTCCTGTCCTGACAGGGCCTAACTTCCCCTCCCAGGAGGTGTTCCTGTAGTGGTGGGTTGAGGGGAACCCAGGCCCGCACTCTACTCCGGGTTCCGGCCCAGGGACCCTAATGGTAACAGCTGCTGGCAGCCAACCTTTCACTGCCAGTGTTGCTACATTTCCCTGGGCCACTTCCCCACAGCTCTCCTGCTTCTCCCTTACCTTAGGGCTCCCTAAGAGGATGTCTTCATTAACCAGCCCTTCAGCCGCACTTCCTCTCCTCTGGCTCCCTGGCTCTCCTCTGCCTGACTGGAGTGAGCCCTTTTTATAGTATCAGCGGGGCCTTAATTAGAGTCAGGTGGTCACATTAGCTTAATGGCCTCACCTGACTCTTTGCAGGTTAATTGGAGTCAGGTGTTCTCATTAGCCTGGAGCAGCCCCTGCTCTGGTCAGTCAGGGAACAGAAAACTGTTAATCCAGTGGCCAGTATATCTGCCTTCTGCTATTCTGCTGTACCCAACTGGCCTGGGTCTATCACAGTGTGCATGCACTGGGTGCACGGCAGCCAAAAAGTTTTTCCCTTAGCAGTATCCTTTGGGTCGGCTCAGGCGCTCTCTGGCACTGGATATACAGCCCTGTTGACCTGCCACCCCCTCAGTTCCTTCTTACCGCCTGTGACGGTTAGCCGGAACACTAATTTCTCTTGCTTCAGTAAGCATCTCTCTAGCAGTTGAATTTTCATTCTTGTATATAATTAGTTAGTTTACATAGTAGTTAGTAGTTTTTATATATAAGTTTCATGTGGGGATTCCCCCCCCCCCCCACACTTTCTTCCCAGTACAGGGGCATGCCTCAGTCTCCGGGTTTTAAACCCTGCGCAGCTTGTGGCAAGCTTATGCCCAAGAGCGACCCCCTTCTTCTTGTTTAAAGTGTTTGGGGGAAGCTCATCAAAAAGAATGCTGCAAAATTTGCAGGAGTTTCCATCCAAGGACACAGAAGGAGAGAGATCAGCGCTTCAAGTTAATCCTCATGGAGGCAACTCTCAGTCCGCAATCGGACCCTGGTTCGGCAGAGCCAACCCCAAGCACCTCATCATCAGTGCGGAGCACATTGGCAGCACCGGCACATGAATTGGTGCAGAGGAAGGACTTCAGTAGAGACCCTCGGCACCGATGGGACAGGGGCCGACACCACTCACATTTACCGGTGCCTCATAAGAAAAAGAGACCTGAAAGGGGTCGCTCCCCTATGCCCAGACCGGCGCAAATGGAGCTCGCAACCATGAGACCCGCATCAGGCTATGCAACTTCGGCCTCAGTTTCAAGGGTCATGTCGACTCCTGCCCTTACACGTGACCAGTCGAGTCTGGGCCCCCGTTTTTCTCCAGTCAGCGAGGGCCATGATCTACAGATGCCATCCATGCCGGAGGCATTCGAGGCAGCGAGAGACCTTATCACCCTCACGGCGCTGCCCTCCCCTCTGAGACGGGACAGGACACCCACGTTGGTCTCAGCAGCACCCGTGAGACCCCCGGTGCCATCCAGGGACAAATCAACAATGATTCTGCAATGGTTGTCCAGTGCCGTCGACAAGCGCACCCGTGGGGGAGCCGCACCGGTCCCCTAGCCCTAGACGCCGCTCTTCAGCACTGAGTGGCACCACTCCTCCCTGGTCTTCCTATATGGAGTCCTCGGAATCAGAAGTGGAGTCCTTCCAATCTAGAGCCAGGAAGAGCAGGAGCTCCAGATCGGACAGGTGGAGACACCACCTTCAGCTGGCACCGTGGCTGAGTCAGTGGCAGTCCCCTGCTCAGTGGCCTTTCTGGACCCCCTAGGCTTTCTGCCAGGGCCAGAGCCAACGGTCCTTATGATAAATGAAGGTGGGGGTAGCTCCCTTTTATGGACACCCAGCCAGCCAGTAGCTATAAAATCCCTCTTAGTAGCTGTTCTCTAATTGCTCTACCTGTAAAGGGTTAAAAAGTCTCACTGCTATGCATAGGTAAAAGGAAGTGAGTGGGCACCTGGCCAAAAGAGCCAATGGGAAGGCTAGAACTTTTTAAAATTGAAACAAGACTCCTCTTTTGTCTGTCTATTGTTGTTCTCAGGGAGAGGCAGACAGGGAGCAGTTATGCTGTGAGAAGCTTGGGCCAGGTATGAAAAACCATCAGTATCATACCAAGAAACTACTCATCTAAAACCCCAGATTTGTAAGTAGATCAGGAAATGTCTAGAAAGACATGATTAGGTTTATCCCTTTTATTTCTTTATGGCTTGTGGATTCCTCTGTGCTAACCCCAAGTGCTTTTGTTTTGCTTGTAACCTTTAAGCTGGACCTCAAGAGAGCTATTCTTGATGCTTAATTCTTGTAGTTTTTTTTTTTTTTTTTAATCTAGCAAAAGCCTAAGTTCCCAGATGTATTTTCTGCTAGACCTTGTAAGAAAGCCCAGAGACCTGGATTTTTGTGCCTTAAGAGGTTTGTACACATATTTAATTAGCTGGTGGCAACAGCTGATTTCCTTTTTTTTTTTTCCTTTTTCTTTTTCTTTCTCAGCTCTTCCCCGGAGGCGGAGTAAAAGGGCTTGAGAGTATCCCACAGGAAGGAATTCCCAAGTGCGCCTTCCTGGGTTCTTAAAGGGGTTTTGCACTTGGGTGGTGGCAGCATCTACCAATCCAAGGTCAGAGAAAAGCTGTAACCTTGGGAGTTTAATACAAGCCTGGAGTGGCCAGTATTAATTTTTAGAGTCCTTGCAGGCCCCCACCGTCTGCACTCGAAGTTCCAGAGTCGGGAATCAGCCTTGACAGTCCTACTTGAGGTTGGCTTCTATAGCATCAGCCACCTTTGCTCCTCCGCTATCCCAGCATGACCAGGGTATTACCGCAGAGCACCGACCCAACCAGCACCGGCGCTGACACACCTGGCATTGACACATTCAGCACCAACACACCCAGCATTGACACACTCGGCACTGACACCACCAACTCCGATACTAGCATCCACATCGACCGCGCCAGCACTGTCATAGTTGGCATCGACTGCGCCAATTCCGGCACCTGGGGCTGCACTGGAACACTGAGCACCCAAGATCCCCTCAGCTCTGAGGGCAGGGAACAGGACCCACTTGTAGCTAGGGCCTCATCCTCATCTTCGCCTGATGAGACGGTGGCAGGAATGTCGATGGCCCGTGCCCTGGAGAACAGCAGACTGCTCCAACAACTTCTCAGGAGGGTGGCACAGAACGTGGCAATCCAGACTGAGGAGGTGGTGGAGACATCGGACCCTATGGTTGACATCCTCGCCCCTTTGGCCCCTCCTGCGTTGCTCTGCCACTTATTAAAACAATTAGTGACATCCCTATAACTCTCTGGCAGATCCCTGCCTCTTTGCCACCAACAGCAAAGAGAAATGAGCGGAAGTACTTTGTTCCTTCTAGAGGCTACGAGCACCTCTATACCCACCCCCCGCCAGACTCCCCAGTGGTGGCCACTTTGCTTCAGAGGGAGTGCCAAGGCTTCCAGGGCCTGTCCCCAAAAAACTGGGAAGCAAAAAAATTGGACCTCTTTGGGAGGAAAATTTATTTGACTGGGGGGCTCCAGCTCTGTATATCTAACCACCAGGCCATCCTCAGCAGGTACAACTACAACACCTGTGGAGCTATGGCTAAAGTTTGCAGAGCTGTTACCAGAGGACTCTAGGGCAGAGTTTTCCTCGCTCGTGGAAGAAGGGAAACTGGTTGCCCGTGCTTCACTGCAGGCAGCCTTTGATGTGGCTGACTTGCAGGGCCGTCCCTAGCCATTCTGTGGCCCTATGCAGCCCCCCCGCAGGTGGGGGTGTGGGGCCCCAGGCCTCAGTGGGGGGGTGGTGGCTTTGGGGGTAGGGGGGAATCACCCCACAGCACTCACTGGTGGCATGGGTGGGGCCGGGTCACTGCTCTTCCTGCCACCAGTGAGTGCAGGCCCAACCCTGCTGCAGTCCTGGGGAGTGGGGGCGGGGCTGGGGCAGAGCAAGGGCAGGGGTTTTGGGGAAGGGATAGAGTGGTGCCGGAGCAGGGGTGGGAAGGGGTGGGGCAGAGCAGGGGTGGGGGCTTTGGGGAAGGGGTGGAGGTGGGACTGGGGTGGAGCAGGGGTGGAAAGAGGTGGGGCTGGGGTGGAGCAGGGTGGGGGCCATGGGAAAAAGGCAGCGCAGGGGCTGGAGCAGCACACAGCTGTGTAGGGCACCAGGAAATTTGGTGCCCCCTGGTGCCCTACGCAGCTGCGTACTTTGTGTACGGTTAGGGATGCCCCTGCTGACTCGGCATCCCGCACTATGGCCTCTGGGATAGCCATGAGAAGGAGCTCCTGGCTACAGGTCTCTGGGCTTCCTTACAAGGTCCAGCAGACAATACAAGATATCCCCTTTTAGGGTTCAATCCTGTTTTCCGAGAAAACAGATTCCCAGCCTCATAGCCTGAAGGACTCAAGGGCCACCCTCAAGTCCCTTGGCTTCCATACTCCGGCTAATCAAAGGAAATACTTTAAGCTACAGCTCCTGCCTCGTTTTTACCAGCTGCAAAATAGGCAAGACTTCTCTTGCAGGTAGAATAGAAATAATGGAAAGAGGTGTCACCCTTCATCAGGGCTTTGGCCAGACAAAGCAGTCATCTGGCCAGAAGCAGAACTTTTGAAGATGCGCCCGGGGGGCAATGCACCAGTCTGGACACTGGATCCATTCCACCTTACCTTCTTGTGTGAACTGTCCCCTATCCTGTGTGGGCCCATATTACATTGGATTTCTGGGTACTCTGCATGGTAGAAAGGGGTTACTCCCTCCAGTTCTCTGCCCGTCTGCCTTTCCATCCCCCTTCCCCGTCCCTCTTCAGGGACCCTTACCACGAGCAGCTCCTCGCACAGGAAGTGCACTCGCTCCTAATGCTGGGGGCAGTGGAAGAGGTTCCTCAGGAGCTGAGGGGCAAGGGCTTCTATTCCCAGTATTTCCTAATACCGAAAGCCAAAGGTGGCCTCAGGCCCATCCTAGACCTGCGACATCTCAACAGGTTCATGAAGAAATTGAAGTTCCACATGGTCTCTTTGGCCTCCATTATCCCTTCCTTGGATCCAAGGGACTGGGATGCTGCCCTTGAGTTGAAGGACGCTTATTTTCATATTTCAATCACACCATCCCACAGAAGGTACCTCAGATTCGTGGTGAACCACAATCATTACCACTTCACAGTCCTCCCGTTCAACTTGTCAGCAGATCCTTGAGTGTTTATCAAGTGCATGGCAGTCATGGCTGGATTCCTATGCAACCGTCGTGTGCAAGTGTTTATGGACTTCGATGACCCTGCTAATCAAGGGCCACTCCAGGGCACAAGTGAGCTTCACAAGGGCTACTTTCGATGACCTGGGCCACCTTCTGAATGTACAAAAGTCAACCTTATTCCCCGTGCAGCGGATAGAGTTTATAGGAGCGATATTGGACTCTACACAGGCCAGGGCATACCTCCCGAAATCGCGATTCTGGTCCCTGGGCGATATCATTTGAAGCCTCAGCCAGTTCCCTACCGCCACAGCAAGGAACTGCTTAAAGCTTCTGGGACACATGGCCGCTTGTACCTATATAGTACAGCACGCCAGGCTGAGACTCCGGCCTCTTTAGGCTGGCTGGCCTCGGTGTATCGACCGGTTTGGGATGGTCTAGACAAGATCCTCACTCTACCTCATCCTGACCTCGACTCCCTCCTGTGATGGCTCAACCTGCAGGCAGTATGTGCGGGGGTTCCCTTCGCCAGACCACAGCCAGCCCTCTCGCTGGTGATGGACGCATCAGCGTTGGGGAGGGGTGCGTACTTGGGAGACCTCAGGACACAGGGTCTCTGGTCTCAGGCGGAGCTCTCCCTTCACATCAACGTCAGGGAGCTGAGAGCGGTCCGTCTAGCATGCCAAACGTTCCAAGTTCATCTGGAAGGGAAGTGTATATTGGTCATGATAGACAATACAACAGCAATGTTTTATATAAACAGACAAGGGTGTGCACACTCCTCTCTCATGTGCCAGGAAGCCCTCAGACTATGGGACTTGTGCATAGCTCACTCAATACGCCTGGAGGCATCGTACCGCCTCGGAGTACAGAACGAGTTGGTGGACTATCTCAGCAGATCCTTTCACAGCCACGAGCAGTCCCTATGCCCGGATGTCGCGAACACTATCTTCTAACAGTGGGGGTTTCCCCAGATAGACTTATTCGCCACGTGACGCAACAGGAAGTGCCAGCAGTTTTGCTTCTTTCTGAATCACAGCCCGGGCTCCATCACGGACGCATTCCTCCTGCCCCGGAAGGGACGCCTCCTGTACTCGTTTCCTCCCATACCTCTCATTCACAAAGTGCTCCTCAAGGTTTGGAGGGACGAGGCCTCGGTGCTATTGATAGCTCCAGCCTGGCCCCATCAGCACTGGTACACCTCTCTTCTGGAAATGTCCGTGGAAGCCCAATCGCCTTACCGTTCTTCCTAGACTTGATAACTCAGGATCACAGCCGTCTCCAGCATCCAAACCTCGAATCGCTCTGCACCTCACGACGTAGAAGCTCTGTGGCTGAATCCAATAGCACTCGCCTGTTAGGACCCAGTCAGACAAATCCTCCTTGCTAGTAGGAAACCTTCCAGTAGGGCTACCTACCTGGTCAAATAGAAGAGATTCTCAATTTAGTCTTCTCAATACCATCCGTCTCCAACTCTAGCATCCATACCTGTCATATTGGACTTCCTTCTCCACCTCAAACAGCAAGGGCTTACCCTGTCATCAGTAAAGGTCCACCTGGCCACTATCTTGGCCTTCCATCCAGGTGTGCAGGGTCAGTCGGTCTTTTCCAACCTGATGGTGAGTCTTTTCCTAAAGGGTCTCGACAGACCCTCACGTACGACAGCTGGTCCCAGCCTGGGACCGTAATCTGGTCCTTTCCAGCCTGATGGAGATGTCCTTTGAACTGCTGGCGACATGTTCCTTGCTGTATCACAAGGTGGCATTCCTGGTAGCAATAACATCGGCCAGGGGAGTGTCAGAGCTCAAGGCACTAACTTCTGAGCCTCCGTACACAGTGTTCTATAAGAACAAGGTTCAGCTCAGACCTCATCCAGCGTTCCTCCCTAAGGTTGTCTCCCAGTACCACATTAACCAGGACATCTTTCTCCCAGTTTTCTATCCTAAGCCACACTCAAGCAGCAGGGAGCAAAAACTGCACTCGTTGGACGTTCGCTGGGCATTAGCCTTCTACATCAATGAACAAAACCGTTCTGGAAATCCATTCAGCTGTTTGTCACAGTAACAGACAGAATGAAGGAGCTTCCAGTCTCCTCCCAAAGGATCTCGTCTTGGATCACGTCCTGCATCTGGGCATGCTACGACTGGCGAAGGTACTTGCCACTCCGCTTACAGTGTACTCCACGAGGGCGCAGGCATAATCAGCGGCGTTCCTGGCCCATGTTCTGACGTAGGAAATCTGCAGCGCTGCGACGTGGTCATCAATACATAACTTTACCTCGCATTACACTATTACCCAGCAGGCCAGAGATGATGCAGCCTTTGGGAGAGCGGTGCTACAGTCAGGGAACCTTTGAGCTCCAACCCCGCCTCCAAAACTTGGGCTTGGTAATCACCTAATTGGAATTTACATGAACAAGCACTCAAAGAAGAAAAAACAGTTACTTACCTTCTCGTAACTGTTGTTCTTTGAGATGTGTGGTGTTCATGTTCATTCCAATACCCACCCTCCTTACCCCTCTGTTGGAGCAGCCAGCAAGAAGGAACTGGGGGTGGCAGGTCAGCAGGGTGCTATAAAGGCGTGACCCCAGGAGGCGCCTTAGCTGACTGTTAGGGGAAAAACTTTCCGGCTGCCGTGCATGCAGTGCGCGCACACCTAATTGGAATGGACATGAGTAAACACTTCTAGAAAACAACAGTTATGAGAAAGTAAGTAACCATTTTTTGTCTGGGCAAAGAGACTGAGAAAAGTAGGTAGGGGAAGTGAGGACACTGAGACTTGATGGGAAGCCTGGGAGCCAGTGGGGACAGGAAATGTTGTGGGGGTGGAGGGAGAGGCTGGAGCTGGGTGGGGAGAGAGACAGATTGTGGAGTTGGGGAGAGAACTGGGGTTGACTGGGCAAGGAAACTGGGAACAAGGAACCAGGTGGGATAGGGTAGAGGACTGGGACTGGCTGCCAAGAAGAGGACTTGAACTGGGATCAGAAGCCTTAGGAGTAGAGACTGGGACTGGCTAGGTGAGGAGAGTGGGATGATATGAGGAGCCAACAGTGGGATAGAGACAGGACTGGGATAGACACAGAAGAAGTCAAACTTTGAGATAATGGGCAGAAGTTAACAGAATGTTAGGAACAATTAGGAAAGAAATAGATAATGAAACAGAAAATATAATGCCTCTATGTAAATCCCTGGTACGCCCACAAATTGAATACTGTGTGTAGTTCTAGTTGCCCCATCTCAAAAAAGATATATAGAATTGGAAAAGGTACAGAGATGGGCAACAAAAATTATTAGGAGTATGGAACAGCTTCCATCTGAGGAGAGATTAATAAGACTGGGACTGTTCATCTTAGAAAAAAGACGACTAAAGGGGGATATGATAGAGGTCTATAAAACCATGAATGGTGTGGAGAAAGTGAATAGGGAAGTGTTATTTGCTCCTTCACATAACACAAAACCAGGGATCACCTGATGAAATTAACGGGTAGCAGGTTTAAAACAAACATAAGGAAACACTTCTTCACACAACACACAGTCAATCTGTGGAACTCGTTGCCAGGGGATGTTGTGAAGGCCAAAATTATAACTATAATAAATTATAAATAATTATAATTATTTGAATTATGGGTTCAAAAAAGAATTTGATAAGTTCAAGGAGGACAAGTCCATCAATGGGCATCAGCTGCAATGGTCAGGGATGCAGCCCCATGCTTTGAGTGTCCCTAAACTTCTGACAGCCAGATGCTGGACAGCTGGGGATGGATCACTTGATAAATTGCCTTGTTCTGTTCACTCTCTCTGAAGCATCTGGGGCTGGCAATTGTCGGTAGATGTGATACCGGGCTAGATGGACCATTAATCTGATCCAGTATGCCATTCTTATGTACTTATGTCTCAGATTAGTGAATACTTTTCACCATAATCTCTCTGTGTCTGTTTCCCCATCTGTAAAATGGGGATAATAATACCCACTCATCTAACATGGGGGCTTGTGAACATAAATTAATGTTTATGAAGCACTCAGATACTATAATAATGAGCATCATAGAAAAATTAGTGAGGAAATCAGTAATTCTGTCTTCTGAGCAAAGTCTGAGTTGTGAGCAGCAAATAAGGAATGAGGCCACACGTTGATCAAGGAGAAAACAAAATATTGAATAACTGTTCATTAAGTGAGCGCCATCCATTCTGTGCACTGAATAGGGCAGGTTTCCTGTGGAAAAAATAGTATGTGATAATGTAATTAAAGACTCTACCATAATGCGTACACACAGGAGGGCGAAATTAAGGTTGGACAGGCAATCTTAATTCTGGCTTTTCCTAATTTTTTCATTGCTTGACTTTGCAACCTTAAAATGTTCTTTTAACTTATTTTTTTGCATGTAATTTAGTGAAAATTTTCACAAGCAGAAAAGAAAATTTTTGTGAGATCCCTTGTTTAAAAATATTAGCAGAACATGAGGGCAGGGGACTGGACTCGATGACCTCTCGAGGTCCCTTCCAGTCCTAGAATCTATGAATCTATAACACCAATGGCTGCATGAGCACCAGAAGGGGTCATTCCTATTATAAATTACTTATAATGTACTAGTCTGACCAGCTCTGTGAATTTGAATGACTAATCAGCTCATTAACCAGATCAAATGAAATTAATTCCTTTTCTGAAATAGTGCCACATCATCTGCACAGTCACCCCCACAAGCAGAACCATAAGTAAATACATGAGTCTTCTATCCTTCCCTAATGCATGTAGTCTGTGAAAGACCAATGTGGGGAGTGAGTCCTGAAGTCAAGAATGCCCAGTCCCAAGCACCATACATTTAACTCCACACCTGAAACTGCACCCAGAGCAAACAGGAAGCACATGCAGCCTGTAGAGAATAGATATGGTGAATGTCTTTTGTCTCTGCAATATCTGCCTGCCTGCAGTTGTTTTCAAGGGTAACCCCATGCAAAGCTGCATTATAGTAATCAAGCCAAGGGAGTCAAAGGCAGGAATGTTGCAGGTACACATAGGCTAAACACAGATGGTGAAAAGATTCTCGTGATGAATTTTTCTCTAAGCACGTCACAGTACAATAATTAAAGTGGACGTGTCTAACACTGCATTTTAGGGATATGAAATACTAAACAATTCTACTGATTTTATTGTCTCACATGGCCAGGGGAGCTCAGACTATGTATTTCTATTGTGTGATATCCAACCAGAACTGCGTTCATCTCCCTCATTGTGTAACAGTGGACAAGTGAGTCTCTGCTCCTGCAAACCTGCCTTACCTTTCCCCATAGACAGGTGCCCAAATTCCTGTTCATTGACTGTATCACCTGTGTGACTGTGGCATGGCTGATTGTTTCACATCACCCTAAATCTCTACAAGGGGTCTTGCAGCAATTCTCAGTGCAGGGCTAGACATCTGTCTGGCTGTTTGTAAGTGTGTGACTTGGGCTGTGTTACTGACTGTAGTGATTCTTGCAGCACTTTGGACTTGTATAAGGAGTACCAGGAAGAAGCATATGCAGTTTCTCTTCATCCCACTGGCCTTTACGTTTTGGTTGGGTTTTCTGACAAACTACGGCTTATGAACCTGCTAATTGATGACATCCGTACTTTTAAGGACTTCACTGTGAGAGGGTGCAGAGAGGTGAGGAGCAACATAGAAGCTGGGATCGGGAGCTTGGGAAGTGGGGTGAATGACATGGTGGGGAGCAATGTGGAAGTTGAGTTCGGAGAGGAGAACAATAGTGTGAATGTTGAGATATGAGAATCTGAGGAGGGAATCCTGAATGAAAAAGGGCATAATGGGGGCTTGGGACCTGGGAGTCACCAGAGAGGTGAGAAGCACGGTGGAAATGGAAGTTGCAGGAGAAAGGGGCATCAGACCCATAGGGTAGCTAAGAAGAGGGTCCTAGGAGATGAGGGGGCATCATGAAAAATGATGTCCATACATGGAGGTTTCTTCTTGCATGACCTTCAAACACTGGTGACTGTATTGCAACTTCAGTAAGAGACTGGGTGTTGTGGGGTTTTTTCTGTATTTCCATCATACATTCAGTAATAGTTGTGTGTGTTCTCTCTCTCTCTCTCTCCAGTGCACCTTCAGTAATGGGGGTCATCTTTTTGCTGCAGTTAATGGAAACGTGATTCATATTTACTCCACCACCAGCTTTGAGAATGTTAATAATCTGAAAGGACACAATGGGAAGGTCAGTGTGCAAAGCCTCCCATACCTGTGGGTAAAGGAGAACTGGTAGATATAATTCATTAGAAGTTTCAAAAAGCCTATATCAAAAAGTCTCTCATCGGGGCTATGAAGGAAATTTAGTAGTCATGGGGGAGAGGTAAAGAACTGTAATGGATCAGAGATTGACTAACAGTCAGGAAACAGAGATACAAAGAAATAAATGGTAAATTTTCATCATGGCAGAAAGCTGGAAGCAGGTGCCACAAGGTTCTGTTCTACAGCCAGTGCTTAATATTTATTAATGACCTGGAAAATATGGATATTTTTACAAAAATTTCATTCAAAGATTGGTTCTTCTTGTCCATGCCACGTTAGGTGTGTGCGCGCCATGTGCACCATTGCCAAAGATTTTTCCCTCAGTGGTATCCGTCAGGCTGGCTCTAGCACCTCTGGTGCTGCGTGCTTATGTGCCGGTATAAGGGGCGCCACC
The DNA here is from genome assembly GCF_013100865.1 of Trachemys scripta elegans. Classification (NCBI taxonomy): domain Eukaryota; kingdom Metazoa; phylum Chordata; order Testudines; family Emydidae; genus Trachemys; species Trachemys scripta. The sequence goes on along the minus strand of NC_048305.1, from coordinate 109,008,143 downwards.
AACCACTCACCCTCTCAGTTCCTTTTTACTGTCTGTGACTGTTGCTGGAACAACCTCTCTTGCTTCAGCAAGGCTTCTTCCCAGTGGTTTTTGGATTCTGATTAATAGTTTATTAGTTTTAAGTATAATTTTAGTGTATATAGATATTGTAGTTAGCGTTAGTGTGAATAGATAGTCCCTATCGTCGAGGGACTTTTTTCACCCCAGCAGCTGGGCATGTCCCGGTCCCCAGGCTTCAAACATTGTGGTTCCTGCGGCAAACCTGTGCCTGTGAGCGACCCACACTCCAGCCGTTTGAAGTGCTTGTGAGAAACTCACATGAGGGACAAGTGCCACATTTGTCGGGACTTTAGATCCTGCACAAAAAAGGATAGAGAAATAAGACTGAAGGCTATCCTAATGGAAGCCAGTCTAAGACTGGCCTCAGAGCCAAGCTGCACCAATTCTGCACCAAGCACTTTGGCCTTGGTGCGAAGTGCTCCTCCAGCACCACGCTCTTCCTAGCACTGTTCACCATCTCCAGTGCTGAAGAAGAAGCACAAAAAGCAGTGCACCAACAGAGGGCACTCACCAGTGCAGAAGAAGGACAAGCATGGGGAAGGCAGCGAAGTGCGACTTGCATCGGGCCACTCGGGAACCCTATGTTGAGCCTCAGGGCCACCACCAGTACCCAGTGCTGCCAGACCTCGGTGCGGGTCCCCCCGCCAGCACCTGGCCAATGGTTCAGTAGCCTATGCAGTGTCCATACTGGAACCCGAGGGGTTTCCCCTGGTACCTAGTCCTCCTTCTCATCAATCATACCTGTTGATTTCTGAGAGTGGGCTACCGCCCCTTCCCTGCTGGCACTGGACTCTGACTCTGGGTCCGACGTTTAGGATGTGGCTACCATGAATGTCATTGAGGAAGAGGAAGGAGCCCCTCCTCTGGTGCAAGCTTCCTCCTCCTCCTCCCCAAAGGAGGCTGTCTTGAGGCTGAGTAACTCACTTCTGCAGGATGACTTCAGGGCCCATCAGGACCTTCTGAAGCAGATAGCAGCTAACCTGGGTCTGGAGATAGGATTTTAAGGAATCATCCCACAGCCTTATTGACATTCTGGCTGCGGCAGCTCCCTCCAAAGTGGCCTTACCATTAATGAGGCTGTAATGGGTCCAGTTAAGGCCCTGTGGTACGAGTATCCCGCAGACTCTACCGTACCACTAATACATGTATGCCCGTAACAATGGACCAGCTCAGTGAAAGATGGGACTTTCCATTCCTCCCTAGGCTAGACAAAGACACTCCCTCTGAGATACATCTTTATACCCTGATACAAACAAGTTACATACTGCTACTCTGACATAGTTACTGCCCCCTGACGTGGCTAGTTATCACCCATCACCTTGTACATGTTGGTTTGATTAAAACATCTTTATTACGTACTGCATCCTGACCTTATCTTTTAGGAGGGGTCAGTGTGTTCCCCTGTTATCCTTGGGGAATGTTTTTGTACCATCCTTGATATCAGGATGTTCTGGGTATATGTCATCAGGCCCCCCTCTCTCCCTCCCTCTGTGAAAGCAATGGCAAAAAATCGTTTATCGCCTTTTTTCCTGGGTTACCTGTGCAGATCACATACCACAGCAAGCATGGAGCCCGCTCAGCTCACTGTCACCGTATGTCTCCTGGGTGCTGCTGGCAGACGTGGTACTGCAATCCTACATAGTAGCATCCCCTTGCCTTGCCTTGTGGACGGCAGATGGTGCAATACGACTGCTAGCCGTCGTCGTCGTCCCGTGAGTGCTCCTGGCCGACCTCAGTTAGGTTGGTCAGGGGCGCCTGGGCAGACGTGGGTGCTCCTGGCTGGCCGCGGTGAGGTTGGTCAGGGGCGCCTGGACAAAAATGGGAATGACTCCAAGTCATTCTCTTCTTTAAGTTTCGTCTAGTGGAGATTCAGTCCTGCCTGAAATATCATGCCAGCTGGAGGCTTCTGCCTCAGGCTGCTCTCCCAGTCGGCAGCACCTCGCGGTCGCACCTACCCCAGCCTACCCCTTGCTCCCATGGCTCATGAAGCCTGGACAGTAGTAAGAAGCAGTTCAACTATAGGCTGAGCAAGTGCATAATGGTGGTAGAATGTGCCTTTGGATGTTTAAAAGCTCGCTGGCGCAGTTTACTGACTCGGTTAGACCTCAGCTAAACTAATATTCCCATCGTTATTATTGCTTGCTGTGTGCTCCACAATATCTGGGGAGACGTTTATGGTGGGGTGGGAGGTTGAGTCAAAACACCTGGCTGCTGATTACGCGCAGCCAGACACCAGGGCAGTTAGAAGAGCACAGCAGGGTGCGCTGTGCATCAGAGAAGCTTTGAAAACCAGTTTCATGATTGGCCAGGCTATGGTGTGAAAGTTCTGTTTGTTTCTCCTTGATGAAAACCTGCTCCCTTGGTTCACTTTACTTCCCTGTAAGCCAACCACCCTCCCCTCTCCCCTTTGATCTCCACATGCAGAGGCAATAAAATCATTGTTGTTTCAAATTCATTCATTCTTCATTAATTCATCACACAAATGGGGGGATAACTGCCAAGGTAGCCCGGGAGGGGTGAGGAAGGAGGGAAGCACAGGGGTGGGGTAGTTGTTGGGGCACCCCCTAGAATGGCATGCAGATCATCATAGAAGTGGCATGTCTGGGGCTCTGACCCGGAGCGGCTGTTTGCCTCTCTGGTACTTTGGTAGGCTTCACGCGGCACTGCTGCGGGTCCATGTCATATTCTCTGTCCTTCATGCCCTCGGAGATTTTTTCAAATATTCCAGCATTTCGTCTTTTGGAACTGAGTTCGGATAGCACGGATTCGTCTCCCCATACAGCGATCAGATGCAGTACCTCCCGTTCGGTCCATGCTGGAGCTCTTTTGCAATTTTGGGACTCCATGGTCACCTGTGCTGATGAGCTCTGCATGGTCACCTGTGCTGATCAGCTCACCATGATAGCCAAACAGGAAATGAAATTCAAACATTCACGGGGCTTTTCCTGTCTACCTGTCCAGTGCGTCTGAGTTGACAGTGCTGTCCAGAGTGGTCACAATGGAGCACTCTGGGATAGCTCCCGGAGGCCAATACCATCGAATTGCGTACACACTACCTCAAATTCGACCCAGCAGGGTCGATTTCAGCGCTAATCCCCTCGTCGGGGAGGAGTACAGAAATCAATTTTAAGAGCCCTTTAAGTTGACAAAAATGGCTTCATCGTGTGGACGGATGCAGGGTTAAATCGATCTAACGCTGCTAAATTTGACCTAAACTCGTAGTGTAGACGGGGCTAAAAAACAGACAGTGATAACTATAGTAACTCCTCGCTTAATGTTAGAATCATAGAATATTAGTGTTGGAAGAGAACTCAGGAGGTCATCTAGTCCAATCCCCTGCTCAAAGCAGGACAAACACCAATTAAATCATCCCAGCCAGGGCTTTGTCAAGCCAGGCCTTAAAAACCTCTAAGGATGGAGATTGCTCCACCTCCCTAGGTAACCCATTCCATTGCTCCACCATCCTCCTAGGTAACCCATTCCATTGCTTCACCATCCTCCTAGTGAAATAGTGTTTCCTAATATCCAACCTAGACCTCCCGCACTGCAATTTGAGACCATTGCTTCTTGTTCTGTCATCTGCCACCACTGAGAACAGCCTAGCTCCATCCTCTTTGGAACCCCTCTTCAGGTAGTTGAAGGCTGCTATCAAATCCCCGCTCACTCTTCTCTTCTGCAGACTAAATAACCCCAGTTCCCTCAATCTCTCCTCATAAGTCATGTGCCCCAGCCCCCTAATCATTTTCGTTGCCCTCTGCTGGACTCCCTCCAATTTGTCCACATCCCTTCTTTAGCGGGGGGACCAAAACTGGACACAATACTCCAGGTGTGGCCTCACCAGTGCCGAATAGAGGGGAATATTCACTTCCCTCAATCTGCTGGCAATGCTCCTATTAATACAGCCCAATATGCCGTTGGCCTTATTAGCAACAAGGGCACACTGTTGACTCATATCCAGCTTCTCATCCACTGTAATCCCCAGGTCCTTTTCTGCAGAACTGCTCCTTAGCCAGTCTATCCCCAGCCTATAGCGGTGCATGGGATTCTTCCTTCCTAAGTGCAGGATTCTGCACTTGTCCTTGTTGAACCTCATCAGATTTCTTTTGGCCCAATCCTCCAATTTGTCTAGGTCATTCTGGACCCTATCCCTACCCTCCAGCGTATCTACCTCTCCCCCCAGCTTAGTGTCATCTGCAAACTTGCTGAGGGTGCAATTCATCCCATCATCCAGATCATTAATAAAGATGTTGAACAAAACCGGCTCCAGGACCAACCCCTGGGGCACTCCGCTTGATACCGGCTGCCAACTAGACATCGAACTGTTGATCACTACCCGTTGAGCCTGAAAATCTAGCCAGCTTTCTATCCACTTTATAGTCCATTCATCCAATCCATACTTCAACTCACTGGCAAGAATACTGTGGGAGACCGTATCAAAAGCTTTGCTAAAGTCAAGATATATCACTTCCACCGCTTTCCCCATATTCACAGAACCAGTTATCTCATCATAAAAGGCAATCAGGTTGGTCAGGCATGACTTGCCCTTGGTGAATCCATGTTGACTGTTCCTGATCACCTTCCTCTCCTCCAAGTGCTTCAAAATGGATTCCTTGAGGACCTGCTCCATGATTTTTGCCAGGGACTGAAGTGAGGCTGATCGGTCTGTAGTTCCCCGGGTTCTCTTTCTTCTTTTTTTAAAATATGGGCACTATGTTTGATGTTTTCCAATCGTCTGGGACCTTCACCGATCGCCACAAATTTTCAAAGATAATAGCCGATGGCTCTGCAATCACATCAGCCAACTGCCCCAGCACCCTTGGATGCATTAGATCTGGACCCATGGACTTGTACATGTCCAGCTTTTCTAAATAGTCCTTAATCTGTTCTTTCACCACTGAGGGCTGCTCACCTCCTCCCCATACTGTGTTGCCCAGTGCAGCAGTCTGGGAGCTGACCTTGTCTGTGAAGACCAAGGAAAAAAAAGCATTGAGTACTTCACCTTTTTTCACATTATCTGTCACTACGTTGCCTCCCCCATTCAGTAAGTAGTTATGTTGTACTTACGTTCCTGGAAAATGCTACTTTAAGCGAAACAATGTTAAGCAAATCCAATTTCCCCTTAAGAATTAATGTAAATAAGGGGTGGTTAGGTTCCAGGGAATTTTTTTTGCCAGATGAGCCTATATTTTATTTATACACACACAGTATAAGTTTTAAACAAACAATTTAGTATGGTACACAGCAACGATGATTGTGAAGCTTGGTTGCAGTGGTGGAGTCAGAGGGTGGAAGAGGGTGAGATATTTCCCAAGGAATGCCTTATTGCTAAATGATGAATTAGCACTCGGCTGAGTCCTCAAGGGTTAACATGTTGTTAATGTAGCCTCATACTCTACAAGTCAGCATGAATTATGGGAGGAGACACAGCATGGCAGAGAGAGACAGAGCCACACACAGTGTGTGTGTGTGTGTGTGTGTGTGTGTGTGAGAGAGAGAGAGAGAGAGAGACCCCACTCTAAGTACACTCTAAGTACACTGCCTTTTTAGGTAGATCAGCAAGTTGAGACAGCAGCTACTGCCAGCAAGCTTCCTCTATCCTGAGCCCTGTCGTGTCCTCCCCTGCTCTGTGGAATGAGGTAAAGGAGCGGGGAGAGGGGGACACCCTGACATCAGCATCCCTCTCCCCCTCCCCCCCCCCGCCAGCAAGCAGGAGGCTCCTGGGAGCAGCTCCAAGGCAGAGGGCAGGAGCAGCACACGGCCATGGGGGAGGGACACCTGAACTGCCTGGCAGTTGATCGCCTGCTGGGGGGCTGCTGCACAGGGAACTTAGGGGAGCTGAGAAGAGGGCTACTGGCCCATCCTGGTTCCAAGCCCCCACCAGCTAGCTCCAACCGGCTGCTCTTCCTGCAAGCAGTGGACAAAGCAGGCGGCTGCCAAATAACAGGCATTGCGCAACTTTAAACGAGCATGTTCTCTAATTGATCAGCAATGTAACAACAAAACAACGCTAACCGGGACGACTTAAGTGAGGAGTTACTGTATAGGGAAACAAATGGAAGTATTTCAAATTAAAAAACAGACAAAAGCAATCAATGGTATCTTTTCAACCAAAACTGCTGGTAAGTGGTTTTGCCAGACAGAGTGTTTTCTTGCAAAGTTCTCTTTGCACATCTTAAGATTTGTCTGTCTGTTTGGTCACTGTTGGTGCTATTAAGGCAGAAATGCTTCTTACAATCCAATACTATATGGTTTTGATGTGGTTTAGATGGGCCATTATTCCCTGCTTCTTAAGTCATAGCTTCTGCTGTCCTACTATGCTGCTGCTTCTTATTGCAGAAAGGCCTTGGCCTACACCAGGAAGAACATAAACATCAGGGAACTCAGTGTTGTCTGCTTAGCCTGCCAAGTGTTCCTTCTCCAGATCTCTGGCAAGGTGGTGCAAGTCCTGACAGACAATATTGCGGCCATGTTCTATATCAACAAGCAGGGAGGAGCTTGATCCTCTACCCTGTGTCAGGAGGCCATCCATCTATGAGATTTCTGCACGAAGCACTCCATCCACCTTGAGGCATCACATCTTCCCAGAGCCCAGAATGCACTGGTGGATCGCCTCAGCAGGTCCTTTCCCTCTCACCACTAGGGGTTCCTTCACCATAAATCATCAGGTTCATCTTCCAAAGCTGGGGGTCTTCCCAGGTGGACCTGTTCGTGACCAAGCAGAACAGAAAGTTCCACCAGTTTTTCTCGCTGTGAGGGCACAGCGTGGGCTCTCTCTCCTATGCCTTCCTGCTCCCATGGACAGGGCTGCTGCTCTACGCTTTTCCCCCGGTCCCTCTGGTTCACAAGGTCCTCCTGAAAATCAAGCGGGACAAGGCGAGAGTTATTGTCATAGCCTCAGTGTGGCCACATCAACACCAGTTTGGCACGCTGCTGGATCTATCAATAGCAATCCCACTCCTGCTTTCGCTCTGTCTGGACCTGATCTCAGAAGACAATGGCCGGTTGCTTCACCCAAACCTCGCCTCTCTTCACCAACTGTGTGGATGTTACATGGCTGAACCTGGAGGAGCAGGCCTGTTAGGAGCTAGTTCTCCAGATCTTGATAGGTAGTAGAAAGCCGTCCACTAGGGCTACCTACCTTGACAAATGGAAGAGCTTCTCAATTTGGGTGTGACATAGAGGTCTCTCTCCGATCCGGTCTCTTCAGATTATCTTGGACTATTTAAGAACATAACGGCCATACTGGGTCAGACCAAAGGTCCATCTAGCCCAGTGTACTGTCCTCCAACAGTGGCCAATGCCAGGTGCCCCAGAAGGAATGAACAGAACAGGTAACTATTAAGTGATCCATCCTCTGTCGCCCATTCCCAGCTTCTGGCAAACGGAAGCTAGGGACACCATACCTGCCCATCCTGGCTAATAGCAATTACTTCCTCCATCTAAAGCAGCAAGGTCTGGCCCTTGTGTCTATCAAGGTGCACTTGGTAGCAGTCTCAGCCTTCCACCCACTGGTGAATGGCAGGTCAGTGTTCTCTCACAAGATGGCGGTCCGGTTTCTCAATGTACTGGAGAGACTCTATCCTCAGGTCCTCCCTCCGTGTGACTGTCAAGGTTCATGGGCCCTCCCTTTGAACCTCTAGCGTTCTCCTCTCTTAGAAAGTTGTCTTCCTGGTGATGATCACCTCAGCCAGAAGGGTTTCTGAAATCAAGGCCCTTATGTCAGAACCACTATACACAGTGTTCTTCAAGGACAAGATCCAACTGCACTCCACCCGGCTTTCCTGCCAAAGGTGGTTTCACAATTCCATAGCAACCAGGCTATTTTCCTGCCAGTCTTCTTCCCGAGGCCTCACAAAAACTCTGAGGAGCAGCAGCTTCACTCATTAGATGTTAGGCATGCCCTCACCTTCTGTATTGAAAGGACTAAACCCTTTCACAAATCCATATAGCTCTTTGTAGCAGAAAAGATTAAATGGCTTCCAGTATCAGCCCAGAGGAACTTGTCCTGGATAACTGCCTGTGGGCTTGCTGCAAGCAGGCGAATGTCATACCTCTGGCCATCCTAACTGCTCACTCCACGAAAGCTCAGGTCTCTTCAGCGGCATTCCTTGCACAAGTCCCGGTCCAGAACAACTGCAGGGCAACAACTTGGTCATCAGTGTATACCTTTGCATCCCACTATGCCATCACCCCACAGGCCAGAGACGACGCCAGGTTCGGAAGAGCAATGTTGCAGCCAGCATGTCCGTGAACTCTGATCTCACCTTCTGAGGTACTACTTGTGAGTCATCTTATGTGGAATGGACATGAGCAAGCACTCGAAAAAGAAAAAATGGTTACTGACCATAATTGTTGTTCTTTGAGATGTGTTGCTCATGTCCATTCCATGACCCACCCTCCTGCCCCTCTGTCGGAGTGGACCAACAAGAAGGAACTGAGAGGGTGCATGGCCTGTGACGTCCCTTATACCAGCACCTGAGCGCGCTGCACCAGGGGGTGCTAAAGCCAGCCCAATGGATACCACTGAGGGAAACATCTCCAGCAACAGTGCACACGGCATGCACACACCTAATGTGGCATGGACATGAGCAACACATCTCGAAGAACAACAGTTACGGTCAGTAACCCTTTTTTATAGTATTATTTATTCTAATATTTCTGTAGCTCATTGCTGTAGTGAAAATATCTTCAGTGCACTGATGTGTTCGTTGCTTCTCACTAGGTAGGAGCTCAGTCACTGGTAGTCAACTTGTATAATGTATCTGAATAGCTCAATCACTGGTAGTCAACTTGTATAATGTATTCAGGTTGTTCTGAAGGATAGCGGTTGGTAATGGTATTGGAGTAACAGATGAAAAAACCTGGAGATATGTTACAGGACTCCCCTTATGCTCAGTAATATGATTAACATTTTAACATTTTCTATCAGTGTGCTTAATTCTATAAGTAATTCTTATACATTTTCTAAAGCAAAAAACAAAAACAAAAGAAAAAAAAACAATAACCTAGCACAAAAAAAGAAAGGAGGAGAAATTTAATTACAAAGAGTTTGGCTGTTTAAAAAGAGCAAAAGCTATATTAGAAGCATGGCTCTGCCATATAAAACAGGGATTACTATAAACAGAACCATGTCTAGAAGGGATTCACCAGATAAAATGGTCAGATTTAACAAGACACGAGCTCCCTTCCAGGGCTCATAGAGTCACCAAGTGTGGGTCTGATTGGTGTGTTTCCACTCTTACCAGGTGCGCTCAGTCATATGGAGTGCAGATGACAATAAGTTGATTTCCTGTGGCACAGATGGTGCAGTGTACGAGTGGAGCTTGTTGACGGGTAAGAGGGAGTCAGAGTGTGTGCTCAAGTCCTGCAGCTACAGCGGTGTTGCCATCTCTCCTGATGCCAAAATCATCTTTGCTGTTGGATCTGACCAAACACTCAAGGAAATTTCAGATTCTTCGGTAAGCCAATTAACATACATACCTGTGACTTTGCTAGGTCCTGGCAGGCAGCTTAAAGGACGGTCATTACCCAGGGAAAGCACCGGTGCTTTCCTCACCCTACCTCCCATTTTCCAATTTAGGCAACTGGGAAGGAATCTTATCCTCATATGCATCCACCAACACCTCCTACCATCTGAAATGTTATGTTGTTATTTATCTATGTTCTTATACTGTGCCCTTCACCATGATACCTGGGCATTTGTTGCTGTTTCATTTCAATTTATGATACTTCCAGCAATTTTTCAATGCATATGACACATTAACTTTGAGATACATTATCAAAAGCTTTACTAAAATTCAAATATATGTCATCAATTGCAGTTTCCCTTGTCCACAGCTTTTCTTTACAGAAGCAATTAAATGTGTGTGACAAGTGTTTAAAATTTTCAAAAGCACCTAAGTCTCATCTTCAAAAGTTACTTAGACACTTTTGAAAATTTTACAAAGATCTGGTTTTTACTTTTGAACTTTGGGGTACAGATGTGGAGACCTGCATGAAAGACCCCCTAAGCTTATATTTTACAAGCTTAGGTTAAAAACTTTTTTAAGGCACAATTTTTTGTTTTTTTGTTTTTGGATGGTATTGCTGCCACCACCAAGTGATTTAAACAAACATTTAGGGAGGGGCCACTTGGAGCCCTATCCCCCCCAAAATATTCCCCCAAGCCCCTTCACCCCATTTTCTTGGGAGACTTGAGAATAATATACCAAACAAATAGGTTAACAAGGTGAGCACAGACCAGACCCTTGGGTTTTTAGGACACTAAAAACCAATTAGGTTTTTAAAAGAAGAACTTTATTATAAAAAAAAAAAAGTAAAAGAAGCACCTCTGTAAAATTAGGATGGAAGGTAATTTTACAGGGTAATAAAAAGACGTAAAACACAGAGGCTTTTTCTTTAGGCTTAACTTTAGGCTTTACAAAACAGGAATAAACCTTTTTTTTAGCATAGGCTAAATTTACAGGCTAAAACAAAAGTTAATTTAATGCATTTTTTTGCTATTACTATAATTTTTGTAATTTTAGATGTATTATTTTAGTAGAAGCTGTATTACCTGCTTGGTTATTTTTTGTTTTTGTTTTAAGAGGGAACACACACAAAAGAGCACAAACAAAGCCTTCCACCACCCCCACCCCCACCCCCAATTTGAAAGTATTTTTTTGGTTAGGTGCCAACTAGGTTAATTGAACTGATTAACCCCTTATAGGTAAGTGATTTTGTACCTTTGGCCAAGAGGGATTTTATATTACTGGATACATAAAAGTTGTTACCCTATTTTTAATATTTATGACATGCCCCCCAAATTACAGACGGTGTTGGACAGCCTGTTTTATACTGTCTGTGATTTTTTTCTGGAGCTTTAGGAGAAAACAGAGTTAATAAGACACATGAATCTTTAGATATACTACTGATTATATCAAAACTAATATTTTTTACATTTTAAGGATGATTTTAACCAGTTGATTTTGGGAAATTTTTACAGGAGTGCATTAGCCACTTTGTTAGAAGCTTTTGAAATGTGTTTTATTTTAAAATTAAAATTTTGGCGAGCTAAACTTTACCGAAGAAGTTTTTTGTTATTTTTTTTGACAGTATGAAGCCACTTTAGCTCAGCATGGTTGGTTTGCAGGTGGAAACACCGTTTCCAAACATATGGACGTAGCTTTTTTAGAGGGTACACAATGGTGTAACTTTTTTTTTTTGGTGATTGACCAGTGGCTTTTTTTTTTTTTTTAGACAGTTTTTTGCTGAGAAACACGAGAGGATGGCATTTTTTTTTTTTTTTGCATTAAAACTACTTTTACACCATGCTTGGACGCATTTGTGGTTACTAGGAAAGGTTTGTTAAAGTTTGGGCCCTTAGCAAAGGGTTAGACATGAGTGTCGCTTTAAGCTGGTTAAAGGCCTTTTGACACTTTTTGGTTTACTGAACTGCATTTGGCTGGGTTTTTTTTTTTTTTTTTTTTGGTTAGGTTTGTCAGTGGGGCAGCAATCTGGCTTTAGTGCAGTACAAATTGCCTGTAATATTTGGCCAAGCCTAATAAGGATTGGACCTATTTTTTTGACTTTGGGACAGGCCACCTTTGGATAGCATTTACTTTGGCCGGTAGGGGGTTGATAGTTTTGTGACTGTAGCAGGGTGGACACCCGCTCCTGCCCTGAGGGGTTTGGAATAGCCCTGCAGAAGGCTGTTGCAGGAAGAAGCAGCTACTGGGCTGATTGGGGAAGTAGCTGCAGCTGGGCCACACCCTAATCAGAGCCCAGATGGCCTGTATAAAGAGCCGGGAGCCCAACAATCTCTCTCTCTGCTATCAGAGGGCCCGGCTGCAGAGAGCTAGACACAGACTACCTGGGTGGAGCAGGGCTGGGGAGCTCCAGCCTGGAAAGCCCCAGGCTGCAGCCTAGGAGAAGGCTAAGGGGTACTGGGGGTTGCAGAGGGCAGCCCAGGACTAGGCCAAGGCAGCAGGTCCAAACCCCCCTTGCCGATGATGAGTGGCCTATACTGCAGTCTGCCCCAGAGAGTGGGGGCTAGTTGGTGACTGGCAGTGGCCTTATCCTGACGTGAGGTGGAGTTAGTGGGTGGGGGTTCCCCTGGGAGGGGAGACCAGTGTGTGTGGGTATTGCCAGGGGGCAGCACCCAGAGCAAGAGGCACCGGGGTCCTGGGAGGGACATGGGGCCAATGCAGACGACAGGGCGGATCACCGGCCTGCAGAGGGCATTCCAGAGGCTGGTGAGCTAATTCCCTGGATGACCAGCAGGAAGTGCTGCAGGGGTGAGTCCAACCTCTTGCAGTGACCCACCTGGCGTTTAAGGTAAGCTACTTTGTTTAGGCCTATGTAGGGGTGTGGACACCTGCTCCTGCCCTGAAGGGCTTAAAACAGCCAGGAAGAGGGCTATGGCAGGGAAAAGCTAGGCTGATTGGGGAAGTAGCCACAGCTAGGCCAGGCCCCAATCAGGCCCTGCTCTGGTCCCTATGAAAGGTTGTGAGCCAGAGGCCCAGAGACAGTCTCTCCCTGCATTGAGAGAGAGAAGGGCCTGGCTGCAGGAAGCTAGAGACAGGGTACCTGAGTGGAGCAGGGCTGGGGAAAGGCAGAGGAGCTGGGGAGCTCCAGCTTGGAAAGTCCCAGGCTGCAGCCTAGGAGAAGGCTAAGGGGTACTGGGGGTTGCAGAGGGCAGCCCAGGGGTAGGCAAAGGCAGCAGGTCCAAACCCAACCTCACCTGTGATGAGTGGCGTATATTGCAGTCTGCCCAAGGGAGTGGGGCTAGAGGGTGACTGGCAATAGCCTTACACTGAGATGAGGTGGGGTTACTGGGTGGGCGTTCCCCTGGGTGGGGAGACCCAGAGTGTGAGGGTACTGCCAAGAGGGCAGCAACCTGGAGAAAGGGGCACCGGGGTCCTGGGAGGGACATGGGGGCCAGTGGTAAGGTGGATCACTGGCCTGCAGAGGGTGCTCCGGAGCTGGAATGAGCTAATTCCTGGAAGAGACCAGCAGGAGGTGCCCCAAGGTTGAGTCTGCTCCTCTACATGTGGTGGAGAATGTGGGCATGAGTGGTCCGCCCCTGATACAAGGGGCTGAGCAAGAGTGAGGACTAGGCAGATTGTGCCAGCAAGCCCGAGGACTGTGGGAAAGTTTCCTGGAAGAAGGACTGAGTCTAAAATGGTGAAGAAGAGGAGCAGTTATTGGAGGGCCTGGGCGGCCCATCTGGCCGAGCGGCAGAGGGCGTTGCTCTGGCTGCTACGGGAGTGGGCACCCGGACCCTATAAGAGACCAAGCGCAGGGGACGAGATGCCAGGGCCTGGACTTAAAGAATGTTTTGCCTGTATGTGACAAGGGCACTTGAGAAGGGAGTGTCCCTATCAGGAGGGAGCAAAGAGGCCCTGCCCAGAAAAGGCGCCCCCTGTGAGGGTAACAAGGGGGGGCCCAGACTTGTTGGGCCTGTGGATGGCCGGGGCACCAGAAGAGGGAGTGCCGATACAGGACTCACAGGGCCCGGGCTAGCCCTGAGGGAAGGGCTAGGCCCAAAACAAACAGTAGAAGGGCCATGGCAGGGGAAGACACAAAGGGTGCTTCCACTGCCACCAAGAGGGGCATTTAAAGAGGCATTGCCCCCGAGGCAGAAAGGGGGAGTACCCGAGATAAAGGCTCGGTCTGAGACCAGCCCCAGGGAAGGGGTGATGAAGACCGAGACCCCTAGAGAAAAAGAAGCTGGGGCACTGAAGCCCCACCTAAATCGGGGATCCCATGGGGGAGCCGAGAGGGCTACTGTGGGGACCCAGACAGAGGAGGAAGCGAGCAGGCTGCTCCAAACACTGGAGAGCCTGCAGCAGGGAAGGGATGTCTTGCGGGCCCAGCTGAGAGGAATGCTGGGGCATTAGGGATAGACAACCCCCCACCTCTGGTGGAGGGGATCTTGAGGTGGGGGGTGTGTAGGGGGGTGGACACCCGCTCCTGCCCTGAAGGGCTTAAAATAGCCAGGAAGAGGGCTGTGGCAGAGAAAAGCTAGGCTGATTGGGGAAGTAGTCACAGCTGGGCCAGGCCCCAATCAGGCCCATCTGGTCCCTATAAAAGGCTGTGAGCCAGAGGCCCAGAGACACTCTCTCTGCATTGAAAGAGAGAAGGGCCTGGCTGTAGGAAGCTAGAGACAGGGTACCTGAGTGGAGCAGGGCTGGGGAAAGGCAGAGGAGCTGGGGAGCTCCCGCCTGGAAAGCCCCAGGCTGCGGCCTAGGATTGGGCTAAAAGGTATTGGGGGTTGCAGAGGGCAGCCCAGGGGTAGGCAAAGGCAGCAGGTCCAAACCCAACCTCGCCTGTGATGAGTGGCATATACTGCAGTCTGCCCCAGGGAGTGGGGCTAGAGGGTGATTGGCTGTAGCCTTATGCTGAGATGAGGTGGGATTACTGGGTGGGGGTTCCCTTGGGAGGAGAGACCCAGAGTGTGAGGGTACGGCCAGGGGGGCAGCAACCTGGAGAAAGGGGCACCAGGGTCCTGGGAGGGACATGGGGGCCAGCGGTAAGGTGGATCACTGGCCTGCAGAGGGCGCTCCGGAGCTGGGATGAGCTAATTCCCAGAAGAGACCAGCAGGAGGTGCCGCAGGGGTGAGTCTGCACATCTACAGCCTATTTGATACTTTTTAGTTTTAACAGTTAGTTTTGCCTTTTTTGTGTGCTTGAAGACCTTTTGTAGATGCTTTAGGTGTTTTGCTCACAAATTAGAAAAGATGGCCACATTATTAAGGTAGGCGACTGCAGATTTTTTAAATGTTGCTAGGAGACTATTTACAAGTTTTTGGAAAGTGATGGGTGCATTTTGCAGCCCGAAAGGGAGCACATTAAATTTAGGTAGCCCTACATTGGTGATGAAGGCTGACCTTTTTTTGGTGGTTTTATTTAACAGTACTTGTCGGTACCCCTTGGTTAAGTTTAAGGTAGAGATGAACTAGGCACGTTTTAGTTTTTTTAATAGCTTATTTGTGTATGGCATTGGATAGTTGTGTGGGCGAGTTACAGCATTTAGCTTACGGTAGTTTACACAAAAGCATATATATATTTTTTTTTATTTGGTTTGGGAACCAGAACCACTGGAGATACCTATGCACTTTTAGAGGGGCGGATTACCCCCATTTGTAACATGTTTTGGATTTTTTGTTTTATAGCAGTTTTGGCTTGAGGCACCAACCGATAAAGTTGGGCTTTAATTGGGTGAGCATTACCTGTGTTAATGGAGTGGTATGCCCATTTGTTTTGTTTTGGGGTGGCTGAGAACATTGGTGCGAAGCTAGTGCACATCTTTTTGATTTGCTGTTGCTGCATACATTTGAGGGTTATTGAGAGGTTTACTTTTTTTACGCCACCGTTACTTTTTTTTTTGTAGTAGACACCTTTAGGCCACTTAGCATTATTTTTTTTTTTCTGGGCTGTAAACTGACAAACCTTTAATTTTTTGGACTAAAAGAGCTTTAGAGAATTAACATGGTATACTTTAGGCTTTATGTTTGAGGTGGGAGATGCTATGAGATAGTAAACAGCTTTTAGGCGCTTTTGGACCATGAATGGCCCTTTTCATGATGCTTTTATTTTATGCGCCTGGAACACTTTTAAGACCATGACCTGGTTTTTTACTTTGACGGAACGCTTTTTGGCATGTTTATTATTCCAAGCCCTTTGCTTTTTTTTGAGTATTTTTTAGGCTTTTTTAAGCAAGGGCTAAAAAGTTTTGTAGGGTGTTTTGTAGGTTGTTTACAAAGTTTAGAATGTTAGTTTTTGGAGAAGGCGTAAACCTTTCCCATTGCTGCTTTACCAACTGTAATGGCCCCTGAACCTTGCGGCCATACACAAGTTTAAATGGTGAAAACCCTAAACTGGGATGTGGTACAGCCCTGTAGGCAAAGAGCAACACTAGGTTTTAATTATTGAAGTGCTTATTTACGAATTTACATATTATGGCCCCCAAAGTTTTATAAAACTCTTTTACCAGACCATTTGTTTGATGGTGGTAAGGGGTGGCAACCAAGTGGTTTGCCCCATGAGCTTTTCAAAGGCTTTTTATGGTTCCTGCCAGGAAATTAGTTCCAGAATCTGTAAGGATGTCAGAGGGCTAATCTACCCTGGCAAAAATGTTTGTTAATGCCTGGCACACACTTTTAGCCCTGGTGTTGCTTAGAACTACGGCTTTTGGTCATCGGGTGGCAAAATTTATGAAAATTAGTATGTACTGCTTTTTGTTGGGTTGTGTGGTTTTTTTTGTTTGTTTTTTTTTTTTGTTTTTGAAAAGGACCCAGAATATTTACAGCTACTTGCTGAAATGGAACCTTAATTATGGGGAGTGGCTGGAGAGAGGCTTTGACCTGGTGGTGGGGGGGGGGGTTTGTGGGGGGGGGGGTGTTTTTTTTTTTTTTTTTTTTTTGGCACACCTTACAAGACTGGACATAAGTAGAAACGTTCTTGCCCATTCCCTTCCAGTGGAAGGACTTCCCCAAACTGTCTTTCGTCCTGTTTACCCCAGCATGGCCACAAGTTTTCTTGTATAAAAGGTGTGGGTTTTTTACAACAAACCGGGATTGATTAGACGAGCTGAGAGGTGGTGGGTTGCTTTGTGCCGCTATCCAAACTTTCTGTAGGCTTTAATGTGCTTTCTGCTTGGCCTGGAACTGTTCTTTTGATGCTGGAGGCATTAGTTTTTTACTGGATTGTGGCCTTCAGCTTGGTTTCTTTGGAAGCGATGTAGGTTGCGGGGCTGTTTTTGTTGACTGTGAACCGCTTTTTGCTGGTGCACTATGTTGTGTTTTAGGCTCCGTCTGAGCCTCTTGCGCAGGTTTAGCTGCTGCTGCCAGTGCGGGCTTAGTGGTGCCCTTTGGTGTTGGAGTTATAGATGGGGTTGCAAGTGCTGGATTCAGTGCTGGCAATGGTTTTGGTGCTGGTTGCTTCACCCATTTTGGTTTTGGGACTGGTTTTGGTTGGGTATTTGGGACTGGATTCACTACTGCTGTCGCAGACGTTGGCATAGGGTTTGGTTTTACCACCTTAATCTGGGTTTTTGGTAACACAGACTGGGCCCTTGTAGAAGGCTTAGGAACAGAGCTAGGTGTGAAGGCTTGCTTAGCTTGGCTGCGGGTGACCATTTTCACCCTCTTGGCTAGCTTCACATGGTGGGCCAAGTTTTCCCCCAGCAGCATGGGAATGGGATAATTATTATAGACTGCAAAAGTTTACATTTCTGACCAGCCCTTGTACTGGACAGGCAACTTGGCTGTAGGCAAGTCAAGAGTTTGACTGGAATGGTTGAATTGTTACTTGGGCCTCTGGGTTGATGAATTTGGGGTTCACTAAGGATTGGTTGATAGCTGACACCTGTGCTTTAGTGTTCCTTCACGTGATAACCTTTTTCCCGCTCAGTTACAGTTTTTCTTCGCTTTGAAGGTATTTGGGAGGCATTTGGGCCTGACTTTTGGTGTGACCCCAGTGCAATGAACTGTAATTTGTTGGGGTTTTGGGGGCAGCTGGCCTTTACATGCCCCAGCTTGTTACATTTAAAACATCGCCCAGCTGACTGGTCAATGGGGTGAGATGGGTTGCTGGAGAATGGTGTGGTGGGATAAGGTGTTTGGGGTTTTTTGGGGGGTGTAGGTGGGGCCTTGGGCTGCCCCCAGTGTTAGAGTTGTTTTGGGATGTTTCTTTTGGTATTCGCCCAAACTGCGGCCAGGGTGGTTTGTGTTTTGTTTTGTTTTGTTTTGTTTTGTTTTTACTGCTACCTTCACCCATTTTGTTTTGATTTGCCCGCCTTTTTGGCGGTTTGGGACTGCCTGTATTAATTAGCATAAGAAACAAGACTTTTTGCTGAGTTTATTTTTTTTATTTCATAAGCACTGTTTTACATTATTATTGGTTATAGTTAGGAACTGCTTCTGTACAACCAAATTACACATTTTTTTTAAAGCTAGTTACACCCCCTTTTTTTTTTTTTACCCATTTATCTAACAGATTCTTGATTTGGTTTACATAAACCACATTACTTAGTCCAGCCCCTCTTTTAAGGGCTTTAAATTTTACTTTGTAAGTTTTAGGTGTAATTTTAAATTGTTTTAAAACCAAATTTTTAAATTTACCATAGTTAGAAGCATTCTTAATAGGCATTTTGTTGAATATGTTCGGAGCTTTTTCAGTTAATTTTGCTACCAATGTGATTATTTTGTGATTTTTAGGAATTGTATGGAGGCCGCACAGTCTTTTAAAGGTGATGAAATATTTAACAATATTACTGGATTTACTATACTGTGGATATAGTTGCTTCCATTTGTTGATTTTTGGGGAAGTGGAGCCAGCTGCTGATGGTTTATGCTTTTGGGCCAAAATTTGGGCCTTAATCTGGGCCTGTATTTTTTGTTTTGTTTTTTAACTTCAGGACTTTTTTATGGGCAGCCTCCTTCCTGGCTGCCTCTGCCTTCAAGCATTTTGCCTCCTTTCTTTCCTACACGTTCAACTTCACGGGCTTTAAGGCCATTTGTTTATGTTTTTTCTTTTCTCAGCTTTCAATTTTTGGCTAATTTTAGGGGGGGGTTTGAGCTTTGTTGTTGTTCTAGCCTTTCTGCGCTTAACCTAGCCTAACCCGAGAGCTAGAAAGAAAAGAAAAAAAACAGCTTGTGAATTCCCTTGCAGGAACTTAACTACTCTGCCTTCAGGCAAAGAAAAAAAAACTCCAGCTGCTCTCAGCTTAAAAAAAAAAAAAAGTCCTTTTTAAAAAAAACATCCTCCCTGGTTTTCAATCAGCCAAAAGAAAAATGTTTTTAAAATTCTGAGGTCTGTGCCTACAATTTAAAATGATCGCACCACATTGCCACCATGTCAGGATTCCCTCCCCACTTTGAACTTTGGGGCAGAAGCGCTGCCAGCTTTTTTGCCGCACTAGGCGGCGGAAGGTCCCGCCCCCGAAATACCGCTCCCAACAGAGGCGGCAGAAGGTCCCGCCCCCAAAATGCCAACGATCGGGGCGGCCGAAGATCTGGCTGCCGTGGTCACCGCCCCCCAAATGTAAGTGCCCTAGGCGACCGCCTAGGTCGTCTAATGAGTTGCGCCAGCCCTGCTTTGGGGTACAGATGTGGAGACCCACATGAAAGACCCCCTAAGCTTATATTTTACCAGCTTAGGTTAAAAACTTAGGTCAAGGCACACATTTTTCTTGTTCGTGGATGGTATTGCTGCCACCACCAAGTGATTTAAACAAACATTTAGGGAGGGGCCACTTGGAGCCTTATCCCCCGCAAAATATCCCCCCAAGCCCCTTCACCCCCTTTTCTGGGGAGGCTTGAGAATAATATACCAACCAAATAGGTTAACAAGGTAAGCACAGACCAGACCCTTTGGTTTTTAGTGTCCTAAAAACCCATCAGGTTCTTAAAAGAAGAACTTTATTATATTAAAAAAAAAAAAAAGTAAAAGCACCTCTGTAAAATTAGGATGGAAGGTAATTTTACGGGGTAATAAGACTTAGAACACAGAGGATTTTCCTCTAGGCTTAACTTCAAAGTTACAAAACAGGAATAAACCTTTCTTTTAGCACAGGGCAAATTTACAAGCTAAAACAAAAGTTAATTTAACACTTTTTTTGCTATTACAATTTTTGTAATTTTAGATGTATTATTTTAGTAGAAGCTGGATTACCTGCTTGGGTTGTTTTATTTTGTTTTTATTTTAAGAGGGAATACACAAAAGAGCACAAACCAAGCCTTTCCGCCCACCTAGATTTGAAAGTATTTTTTTCTCCATTGGTTTTTCTGGTTAGGTGCCAACTAGGTTAATTGAACTGATTAATCCCTTACAGGTAAATGATTTTGTACGTTTGGGCAAGAGGGATTTCATATTACTGCATACATAAAGGTTGTTACCCTTTTCTTTATATTTATGACAACCTATGTGACACTACATCCCATATTCTTCATAAATATATTGTTATGATATGATTATGGCATAACTATGATGTATTTTATGCAAGATAGGTTCTTCTTTGAGTGCTTGCTCATATCGATTCCAGTTAGGTTTGTGCGCACCACCTGCACTATCGTCAGAGAATTTTTACCCTAGCAACACCCAGTGGGTCGGCTGTGGAGCCCCCTGGAGTGGTGCCTTCATGGCACTGGATATATACCCCAGCCAACCCAGTGCCCCCTCAGTTCCTTCTTACCACCCGTGATGGTCGTTGGAACTGTGGAGCGCAGCATAGCTGTCCTCCACTCTCCCTAGCTCTTGTTTCCCAGTTAGATATTGTTGTAGTTATAGTTTTAGTGTATTTTAGTAGTTCATAGTTCTAGAGTAGTTTATAAGTGAAGTTAGCAGGCTGGAAGGGGGTTTCTCCCCCCCTCTTCTCCCCGGCATGCCGCCCAGGCTCATGCCCAAGGCTCCGGGTTTAAACCGTGCTCAACCTGTTCTAAGCTTATGCCAATGGGGGATCCTCACAACTCTTGTTTAAAAAGTCTCACCAGACCAATAAGTGTAAGATCTGCAAGGCTTTCCGGCCTCAAGCCAAAAAGGAGCGGGACTTTAGGCTCAAACAGCTCCTCATGGAGGCGGCCCTCAGCCCGGTTACTCCTTTGGCACGCCAAGTTCCGGCACCAAGTGCCTCAGTGCACAGTGCTCCGGCGGCGACCGTGAGGAGAGGCAGATAAAGTCCCACTGCACCACGTCCGCTGCAAGCTCCTTGGTGCCAATCCCTGTCTCCGGGTCAGAAGAGACCTCATAAACCAGAGGGGACTGCCTCACAACAGCAGGAACTGGCGCCCCCCTTGCCAACCTCGGATTCGTGTCTGGGACCGGAGCGACCGAGGATACAGGCGCCGACATCAGCACCGTTGACTCTGGCACCGGCAGAAGGGCCGTTGAGTCTGGTGAGTCCTGGCTCCCCGACCCATACTGTGGTTGCGCCCTGTCTTCCGTCTACGCCGGAGTCGTTTGCAACAACAAGGGCCTCATTGCCCTCACAGAACCGGCACCGTCTCAGACTGCGGCACTGCACTCCAACTGCACGATGCAGTCTAGGGGCAAGCCAACCCTATTACGTCCTCCATCTCAGAGCGTGGACTCTCGGCACCGCTCCCGATCTAGGAGCAGGTCCCGGCGCCGCTCGCAGTCTCGGCACCATTCTCTATCATGGCACCGGTCGTACTCGTGGCCCAGATCTTCCTCCCGGTACCGTTCCACCTCTTGACACCACCCCACGTCTCGGTACTGTTCGGACTCCTGACGCAGATCCCAGCACCAGTCTGAGCACCGATCCTGCTCAAGAGGCCGCTCCCGGTACTGCTCCCACAGACGGTCTTCATCGCGATCCAGGTCTGGATCGGCACCATTCTCGATCCTGGTACTGCTCCCCGACACTGCGCAGAGACCGCACACCTGTGGGCCAGCACTGCTCGGCACCGTTCCCAGCGGAGTCAACGCAGACACGCTCCACACCGCCCTGGCCCTCATGATCCGCCTCACGCTCTTCACAGTCTGATGGCATCTCCCGCTCAGCCTATCCCGCTCCAGGTCAGGCAGCGGACGACCTAGGCCATTGGCAGGATGGGGCTGAAGACCCTAGACAGGATCCTGCACACTGGTCTTTCTGGACCCCGTGAGCATATCACGAAGCCCAAGGGGCCCCACCGGCGGCCTCCCGCTCAGCACGTTCAGAGCCCCGAGTACCGGAGGCCACCATCAGTCATCCTCCCCCTGGGGGTATGGAGGTACCTGCGCCAACTCCTTCGCAGGCCCCAGACCCTGGTACAATGGATCCTCGGTCCCTCCCCTGCTGTTCCACCTCCCCTGCAGCCTCAGCACACTGCGCCACCGGCGCAATGCTCTGGGCAGCGGGGCTGCCAGCTCCTGGGGCAGCGCAGCTGCAGAGCCGGGGCCTCACCCGGTGCTCTGTACTGCGTGGTGGCATGGCTGGTTCCAGCCAGGTGGCGTGGCTGCCTGTCCTGGCGCTCCGGGCAGCGTGGCTGTAGCGCCGCCAGCCACCGGTGCTTCAGGCAGCACGGTAAGGGAGCAGGGAGCGGGGGCAGTTGGATAGAGGGCAGGAGAGTTCGGGGAGCTGGGCAGGGGTGTGGATAGGGGTTGGGGCGGTCAGAGGGTGGGGAACAGGGGGGTTGAATAGGGGCAGGAGTCCCAGGGGAGCAGTCGGGGGGGGAGGGGGGCTGGATGGGGCGGCAGGGGGCTGTCAGGGGCAGGGGTTCAGGGTGGTCAGGGGACAGGGAGTGGGGGGGTGCATGGGGCAATGGTCCCGGGGGCTGTCAGGGAACAGGGGAGGTTGGATGGGGCAGGAGTCCCGGGAGTGGTGCTGTCGGGGCAAGAAGCAGGGGGTGGGTCAGATAGGGGGCAGGGGCCAGGCAACGCTTGGCTCTTTGGGAAGGCACAGCCTCCCCTAACTGGCCCTCCATACAATTTCCGAAACCCGATGCGGCCCTCAGGCCAAAAAGTTTGCCCGCCCCTGCCCTACAGGGACATGTGATCAAGTCACCTGGTACTGAACTCCATCTTGGAATACCAGTGTTTTTCCACTGAAAGGCATGGAAAGTAAGCCTGGAGACAAAGGGTTCCTGCCATATGCAAAAGCTATTTTAAGGCAGGGGAGTGACATCATCATGGTTCTTCACTGTTTCCCCGCCCAAGGAGACTCCTGAAAACACCTGAGGAAGAAGGACTGAACTGGGGGAAGGGCTGACCCCAGGCTAGAGGGATTTCTAGCCTGTGAAAGGAATACCTGGGGTTTTAAGCTGCAAGCAAGTGCAGTTTGCCTTTTAAGAAGCTCTGCAACCGGCTTAAATCATCATTAGGACCCTACCAAATTCATGGTCTATTTTGGTCAATTTCATGGTCATAGAATTTCAAAAACTGCACATTTCATTGTTTCAGATATTTAAATCTGAAATTTCATGGTGTTGAAATTGTAGGGGTCCTGACCCAAAAAGGAGTTGTGGGTGGGGTGACAAGGTTGTTGTAGGGGGGGTTACGGTATTGCTACCCTTATTTGTGCACTGGTGGCGGCGCTGCTTTCAGAGCTGGGCAGCTGGAAAGTGGCAGAGCCGCCGCCAGCAGCAGTGCAGAGGTAAGGATGGCAGGATATGGTATTGCCATCCTTACTTCTCCACTGCTGCCTGCAGAGCTGGGCCCTCAGTCAGCAGCTGCCACTCTCCAGCCAACCAGTTCTGAAGGCAGCAGCACAGAAGTAAGGGTGGCAATACCACAACCCCCCTAAAATAACCTTGCAACCCTCCTTGCAACTCTTCTGGGTCAGGACCCCCAATTTGAGAAATGCTTGTAGTATAGGGTAAAATCACACAAGACCAGATTTCACGGTCTGTGACATGTTTTTCATGGCCTTGAATTTGGTAGGGCCCTAATCATCATTTGGACATGAGTAGCAAATTCTCACCCTAATCTCTTTAGTATATTAAGCTTAGATTGTGTTTTTGTTTAGTTAAGTAATCTGCTTTGAACTGTTTGCTATCCCTTATAATTAACTAAAATCTATCTATTGTAGTTAATAATAGTAGTTTTTGTTTTGTCTAAAACTAGTGTGTGGAAATCATACTTGGTGCAGAAAACTGTTGCATCTCTTTCTCCACATTGAGGGAGAGGGTGGATTTTATGAGCTTACACTGTACAGTTCTCTGTACAGCACACTGTATAGCCTTCCCATGCAGGTGCTGGTCAGAAAGCTTGTCTGCATGTTATTACAGCTGGGTGTGTCCCTACCTGTGTGCTCGTGAAAGTGTGAGATTGGGAGTGTGTCTGCAGCTTGTCACAGCATTACAGCGTGAGTGGGAGCCCAGGCTGGTGGGTTGAGGGGCTCAGTGGTACCCCAGTTCCAGGCAGCACCCAGGGGGAATTCGTTACACCCTAATACTAATTATTGCTCATGGCTCTGTTCCTCTAGGCAGATTTTTCTCATTATTTTGTCATTTTCTGTAAGTCAAATGGTGTGACAGCTGCTCATACACTTTATAGAGCTTAGTCTGTGCTGCTTTTCTTTTTTTTTTTTTTTTTTTTTTTTTTAGATCCTGCGTGAAGTGCCTACTTTTGATGTTACTTATACTGCAATAGTTGTGTCTCATTCTGGGCGCATGGTGTTCACAGGCACTTCAATGGGGACCATCCGATCTATGAAGTACCCACTGCCTGTGCACAAGGAGTTCAATGAGTATCAGGCCCATGCTGGCCCTGTTACCAAGGTAAGGAGTTTTTTTCTTTTCCAACCAACATCTGAGTCATTTGGACTCCCCTGCTCTTTGTTTATCTCTGTTTTCTTCTACTCTATAGCATCTGCTAGTGTTAAGGCTACATATTGTATGTGAAAAATGTTAGAATTATTTGTTTTAATTTTTATGAATGTTAAATCTCCTTGGTTTTGTTGGTTAAGGTATTGTTGGCTGAAAGGTAGATAAGGGTTAAATCCTGCAGCACCCCACTAGAGAAACACATAAATCAGTTTGGACTAGAAACAGGATCAGAAGAAGGAACTTTGAAATATTGAACAAGGGATCTTTGGAAGGCTGAAACTATCTGTGCCCTTTGGTGGATTGTTTCAGCAAATTTCAGGAGAATACACTTGCCTGTATCTGAGTTATGGGAGAGAATGAAAAAATACCTTCCCAGCATATAAAAGAAAAAAGAATTGTGCTCAAATATGGCTGAACAAAAAATTCCTAACTTGGCATATGGCACATTCTCTCTGAGGAAAAGTCTCCTATTTAGGTTTGGCTGGGGTGAAGAAAATAGAAATAGTTATAAGGGATTGGAAAATCTCTTCTGAGCATCGCCAGTGGATATTTAAGTAGAACCTAACGAAACCACCTTTCCTGTTTGAAAAGGGCAGTGAGAATGGCACATCTTCCCCGTCCAAACTGACATGCCCAGGGCACACTGCTTGGACAAACTGCAAGAGAGAAATTGTAACTGCCAATCTGTGTTCTAGCTATCCTGTTGTCTAGACTTGATGGTTAAAAAGCTGGTAGTTCGGCTACATTAGCATTCTCACCACAACTTCACTGATCGTAATAATGATAGGAACTCTTAGGGGAAAAAAATCTAGTGTAGACACAAACTATATCTCTCCCCTACCCTATATCGTTTCTACTCTTTATTCTGCTGTCTCTTCCCTCCTTAGATGTCCATAACATGTGATGACCAATTTCTGCTGACCGTCTCAGAGGATGGCTGCCTGCTTATCTGGAAAGTGTATGATAAGGAAGGACGGGGTCTGAAACGGGAGAAGGAAGTGGGATATGCTGAAGAGGTGCTGATCACAAAAACCGATATGGAAGAGAAGGTATTAAGAAGTTAAGAATACAAATCCTACACTCTCTCCTCAGACTCCCAGTCTAGACATTATGACCTACATTTGCAGAATGTTGTGACCAGCTCTGTCTCTACTACACTGTAGCTGAGTAGACTGGCCACAGTATAATTCATAAGGAGAGGCTACACCCCAACTGCTACCAATATTGATATTCAAAGAGTAGTGTATAGCAGTGAGGGTGCAGAGTAGGGGGTCCTATGCCTTTGAGAGCAGTTTGAGTGGAGAGGGCAGAAGCAGGATTTCGATTTACCATCTCATGAGGTCAAGGTTCAAAATTAAGATTTCTCCTGTTTCAGTGGTACATTCACCTCCCAATGGGCAAAACATTTAAAAATGTTCTGGAAACTCTCAGTGCCATAGTGCTGTTTGCAGAAGTGTGAATATGCAGAGGCAATACCCTCAAGGAATTGTAGTTACTAATAAATAACCCCTCTCTTAGCAATCTTGTTGGCTTTTTCATGGCAGACTCAAGTTATGCTAGAACTGAAGACTCGTGTGGAGGAGCTGAAGATGGAAAATGAGTACCAGCTACGACTCAAGGACATGAATTATAACGAGAAGATGAAGGAATTAACTGAAAAATTCATCCAAGAGATGGAGTCCCTTAAAACCAAAAATCAGGTATTCACTTTGTAGCAGGAAATAGCAAGATATCGCTTCTCTTATTGCTAACCACCTGCAAATTTGCAGTCTCCGAGCCAAAGATACAGCCTACACCTGAATCCGGTATCCCTGCATCTCTCAGCATGGTGAGTGGATGTCCATGACAAAACAGGCATGCTCTCGTCAAGTTAGGGAAGTTCTAATAAATAGCAGAAAGAATCAACAAGACAAACCTACCTGGCAAAATGGA
This sequence comes from Trachemys scripta elegans, assembly GCF_013100865.1. Taxonomy (NCBI): domain Eukaryota; kingdom Metazoa; phylum Chordata; order Testudines; family Emydidae; genus Trachemys; species Trachemys scripta. Next base: position 108,981,900 of record NC_048305.1, on the reverse strand, counting down.
AGATATTTTCTCAGAGATGCTACCAGAAATCAGTGCTACCTCATCACTCCTCAATTCCTCAAATATTTGACTTATTCAAATTGAAATACAAGAACCTGTCACTCAGTTCTGTCAAGGTACACCTAGTGGCTATCTCTGTTATCATCCACTGGTGCAGGGGCATGCAATTTTTTCTCATCCATTGGTAATTAGGTTCCTGAAAAGCCTAGTTAAGGTATTCCTATCAATCAAGGAAACTATCCCTATGGGAGGACTTGAACCTGGTACTTTCAACCCTCATGAGGACGGTCTTTAAACCCATGGCCTTTTCTTCCCTGCTGCACCTTTCCAGGAAAGTGGCATTTCTGTAACTTCTGCTAGAAGAGTTAGGGAAATTCAGATATTGACAGCTGATCTGCCTTCAACAATAGTTGACCTAGACAGTGTATCCATGAAGACACACCCTAAACTTTTCCCTAAGATAGTGACAGAATTTCACCTACATCAACAAATACATCTCACATTCTTCCCAAAACCTCACTGAGCTGAGGCAGCATTGCACATTCTAGACATCAGAGTCCTGGCCTACCACCTGAACAGGGTGAAACTAGGGCTGTCAATTAATCAGTTAACTCAAAAATTAATCGCAGTTTTAATCACACTGTTAAACAATAGAATACCAATTGAAATGTATTAAATATTTTGGATATTTTCTACATATATATTGTATTGCGTTGTAATTGAAATCAAAGTGTATTATTTTTATTACAAATATTTGCACTGTAAAAATGATAAACAAAAGATAGTATTTTTCAATTCACCTCATATAGGTACGAAGTGCAATTTCTTTATGGTGAAAGTGCAATTTACAAATGTAGATTTTTTTGTTTGGTACATAACTACACTCAAAAACAGACCAAAACAATGTAAAACTTCAGAGCCTACAGTCCACTCAGTCCTACTTCTTGTTCAGCCAATCGCTAAGACAAACAAGTTTGTTTACATTTACAGGAGATAATGCTGCCCTCTTCTTATTTACAACATCACCAGAAAGTGAGAACAAGCATTTGCATGGCACTTTTGTAGCTGGCCCTGCAAGGTAATTTACATGCCAGGCATTGTAAATATTTGTATGCCCCTTCATGCTTCGGCCACCATTCCAGAGGATGCTCAGTTAAAAAAATAATTTGTTAATTAAACTTGTGACTGAACTCCTTGGGGGAGACTTGTATACTCTGTTTTACCCACATTCTGCCATATATTTCATGTTATAGCAGTCTCGGATGATGACCCAGCACGTTATTCACTTTAAGAACACTTTTTCACTGCAGATTTCACAAAACACAAAGAAGGTACCAATGTGAGGTTTCTAAAGATAGCTACGGCACTCGACCCAAGGTTTAAGAATCTGAAGTGCCTTCCAAAATATGAGAGGGACAAGGTGTGGAGCATGCTTTCAGAAGTCTTAAAAGAGCAACACTCTCATGTGAAAACTACAGAACCTGAACCACCAAAAAAGAAAATCAACCTTCTGTTGGTGGCATCTGACTCAAATGATGAAAATGAACATGCGTCAGTCCACACTGCTTTGAATTGTTATTGAGCAGAACCCATCACCAGCTTGGATGGATGTCCTCTAGAATGGTGGTTGAAGCATGAAGGGACATAAACTTTAGTACATCTGGCACGTAAATATCTTGCGATGCCGGCTACAACAGTGCCATGTGAATGCCTGTTCTCGCTTTCAGGTAACATTGTAAACAAGCAGCGGGCAGCATTATCTCCTGCAAATGTAAACAAACTTGTTTGTCTGAGCGATTGGCTGAACAAGAAGTAGGACTGAGTGGACTTGCAGGCTCTAAAATTTTGCATTGTTTTATATTTTTAATGCAATTTTTTGGTACATAATTCTACATTTGTAAGTTGCACTTTCATGACAGAGATTCCACTACAGTACTTGTATTAGGTGAACTGAAAAATACTATTTATTTTGTTTTTTTACAATGCAAATACTTTTAATCAAAAATAAATATAAAGTGAGCACTTTACACTTTGTAATTGAAATCAATATATTTGAAAATGTAGAAAACATCCAAAAATATTTAAATAAATGTTATCCTATTGTTTAACTGTGTGATTAATTTTTTTAATTGCTTGACAGCCCTAGATGAAACCCTTTAGAAAAGCATCGAGACTGCTTGTCTATGTAGCAGAAAGGTCGACAGGCTCTGCAATTTTATCTCCGAGATTGCCAAACTGGATTTCTGATTGTATCAGAACATGATACAACATAGCCAAGGTAGAGCCACTATCCACAATGAGTACCCACTCTACTAGAGCACAAGCTGCTTCAGCAGCTCACTGCAAAAATCTACCAATATCGGATATCCGTAAAGCAGCTAGGTAGGCATCAGTACACATGATCACAAAGCACTATGCCCTAACTGAGGCTTCCAGAACTGATGCTGCATTTGGTAAAGAAGTTCTTCATTGTTTAACTCCTCCAAGCTCCCATCTCCTTGATGCAACCACTGCTTGAGTCACCATCAGTGGAATGTGCATATAGACAAAGGAGAATGGGAAATTACCTACCATGTATAAAGCAACAGAGGGTCCTGTGGCACCTTTAAGACTAACAGGACCCTCTGTTGCTTTTTACAGATTCAGACTAACACGGCTACCCCTCTGATACTTGCTACCATGTATAGTAATTGGCATTCTTCAGAACATGTACATATACACATTTCACAATCCGCCCTTCCATCCTATCTACATCAGAGTCCTCTCTGGGGATTCTGCAGTAAGAAGGAACCAAATAGTGGCCAACACATTGGTGAATGCTTCATCCTTATGCCCTCGCTGAAGAGCATGAGGACGGGAGGAAACATACACATTGTATGGATACAACTGGCCAGAAAAGTCTCTGATCTTGAGCTCTTGAGGTACCTCCACATCATCAGTGGAATGTGCATATGGACAACACATCTCAAGAACTCCTGTTACTATATATGGTAAATAACTTCCCAATCATTTTGTTTCAATCCTTAGTACCCCTTTGGAATGTTGTAGCGGAAAGGTAGGTCTGCACTGCAATTAGACACTCGTAGCTGGCCCATGCGGCTCAGGCTGCAAAGCTACTTAATTGCAGTGTAGACTTCTGGGCTCAGGCTGCAGCCTGAGCACTGAGACTCTCCCACCTCACAGGGCCCTAGAACCCAGACTCCAGCCCAAGCCCAGAAGTCTGCACTAAACAGCCCTGCTGCCCAACCCTGCAAACCCGAGTCAGCTGGCACAGGCCAGGTGCAGGTTTGTAATTGCAGTGTAGACATATCCTAAGTGGGCATTCCTAGAGCTGTAAAGATATATCTGAACTATATGGAATACACAGGCCAACTGTATTCTGTTCATCTTGTTCTGCCCCAAATGCCAGGATCTTAGAGCTTAAAGGTTGCTGCAGACAAGATGTTAAAATCCTGCACCAATTGGCATGCTGGGCATCTGAGAAACTATTTACAAAGAAAAAGATGAGGTCCCTAGGGGCATTGTGGGGAAAAGTATGAGCCTCACCTGAGTAACTTCTTTCAGTAGATGAAGGCCTTGGCTACACTGGCACTTCACAGCGCTGCACTTGCTGTGCTCAGGGGTGTGAAAAAACACCCCCCCTGAGCGCAGCAAGTGCAGCGCTGTAAAGCGCCCGTATAATCAGCGCCTGCAGCGCTGCACGCTCGCTCGCAGCGCTGCAAGCTATTCCCCTCAGAGGTGGAGTACGTGCAGCGCTGTGAATCCACGAGTGTAGCCAAGGCCATAGATCTATGTAGTTCTATGCCAGTGGTTCTCAACCCGTGGGCCACTTGCAGCCCAATCAGCACAGAGCTGTGGCCCATGTGACATCCTGAGGGCCATACAGGTAGTATTGGAGGGGGCCCACAAAACACATGGTGGGCCACACATGCGGCCCACAATGTAAATAGGTTGAGAACCACTGCCCTATGCTATATTCTAAGAACTCCATTTACTACTATGTAACTTGGTTTTCCTTTGCTTTTTAGTCTGTCCCTTCTGGATTCACTTGCCCTGAAGGCTTTGTTATCTTAGTGACCCCTGCAGTCTCACCCTGAAAAGGGTAGAGCTACACATTCCACTCTTTTTTTGATTTATTCCCCACCCTAGGCAGGCACTTGAGGGATTTGGAGTTTGGTTTGCTGTTTTCAGATGAAAACTTCATCTGTTTGTTTTTTCCAGGTGTTAAAGGCAGAGAAAGAAAAGCAGGAACTGCAGTACCAGGAGCAGCTGTCTGAGCTGATGGAAAAACAGTCCAGGGAGGTGCAGGACCTAGGTTAGGACACATGAGAATATCTTCAGCCAGAATGGGAGGAACTGCATTGAACTCATGGCAAATGATGAAGTGGAGAGGGAAAGTCCATATTAAAAAAATGTGCAGTGCATGAGCAAAATGGTGCAAAACCTTAAGGAAAGTAGGGTATCACTGTCATTATCTGGAATTATTTTAATTGATTTGTATTGTGGTAACACCCAAAATGTGATTTCAGTTTTGGGGGAAAAAAAAAAAAAGAGTAAGAAGGGACAGGCATGAACCAGAGAGGTGGGGCAATAGGAATGACAGGCAGCTGAGGAAGGTTGGGGGAACATCTAGGTAGCGGTTGGGGAAAGTGGAATGGCAGAAGAGTCCTACAGCAATGGAGTAGAGAAATCTATATAAATGAGTGCCAGGAAAATGGAGGAATTCAAAGCAGCACTGGAGATATGGGGAAAAGCAAGGCAGTGACATTTGACAATAGCATATGTTCATGCTTTGGGACTGAGTGCATCACAAGGAGAGGAGAGTGAAACTGTGATGTTTGTTCAAGTACAGTTCTCCTCTACAAGCTGACTATGTAAAAATGACATAATCTTACCTATCATTCAATGAGGAAACCAGTATGCAGTGCACCCTGCACAGCACAGAAGTAGCTAGGCCCAAGTGTCATAGCTAAGATCAGTGTTCCCTCTAAACATTCTGCACATGTGTGGAAAAAAATATGTGCAGCTATATGGAGGTGATGTGTGACACATAACAAAATTCATGTGGTGGGGCTCAGGGCTGGGGTAGAGGGTTGGAGTGCAGGGGTGTGAGGGCTCTGGGGTGGGACCGGGGATGAGGAGCTCAGGGTTGGGGCAGAGGGTTGGGGTTGGGGGGTGAGGGCTCCGGCTGGGGATGTGGGCTATGGGGTGGGGCTGGGGATGAGGGGTTTGGGGTGCAGGCTGCCCCAGGGCTACAGCAGGGAGAGAGAACTCCCCCCAACTCTCTCTCCCCACAGCAGCACCTGGGCTTGTGGGGAGAGGCACCTGTCCCCGCTGTGGCAGCTCCAGGGCTTGGGGTGCAGGATAGGCACCCCTCCCCTGGCTGCAGCAGGTCTGGGCTGGGGCTGGGTTCGGGCCGGGGGAGGGGCACCCCTCTGCCAGCCACAGCAGGTCCAGGGTTGAGTTGGGGCTGGGGGAAGGGCGCCCCTCCCCCGGTTGTGGCAGGTTCAGGGCTGGGCTAGGTTGGGGGCTGGGGGAGGGGTACCTCTCCTTTGGCCACAGCAGGTCCCAGCCAAGCGGGCTCCCTGAGGCGCATGCGCAGCACTTAGCCTGCTGTGTAGCCATGCGTTCATGCAGCTTACAGGGAAACTTAGGTTAAGATCATGGCAGGGGAAGGAGGCCATTCCGGAAAGTCCAGTGCCTACACTTGCTCTATAAGGGTATGTCTACCCTGGAATAAAAGACCCATGGCACCCCCCCCCACTTCACAGGGTCCCAGAGCTTAGGCTTCAGCCTGAGCCCAAACATCTACACAACAGTTTTATAGCCTTGCAGCTCGAGTCCCTTGAGCCCGAGTCAGCTGACCCGGACCAACCACAGGTGTTTAATTGGTGTGTAGACATACACTAAGAGCACTGCTCATACAGCTCTGATGATCATCATCTCAGGTAGAGCTTCATTGCTATTGATGTATTGCAACAAGTAGATCGGAGAACCCTCCTGTTGGGTGTACTTCATTCACTCTGTTTGGGCCTATGTACAGAATACCAAACTCTAGTCAGCTGCACTGAAGCAGTAGAGTGGGAGCAACATGAGCTGTGTTCTCAAGTTCTGACAGCATGCTTGCACAAAATAAGGCAGTCCCAGCCCCAAAGAGCTCATAATGTAAGATAGAGGCACACATAAAACAGGGCACTCAGGCAAATCCAGAGAAGAATCACTTTTTTGTTTTAATGTTAACTTATTTCTTGTGGGTATCATGATTAAAAATACATCTTTAGAAAGGACTTCAATAAGGATGAGGAGGTGGCCTGGTGAGCTGGGATGCAGACGGCATTCTGTGCATAGGGATCAGCATGGAAGACGGCACAGAGAGGGGAGTGGGAAAAGATGAATGGGGACATTGAGGCTGTCATTAATAGGGAAGTAGTAGATGCAAGGCACATGACGGGAAAAAGCTCAGATGTCCAAGGCAGAGATGTGTATGGCCATAAAGACAATGACAAGAGTCAGAGGAGGCATTGTTATTGCAAGCAAGTATCAGAAATAACAGGGTGTCAAAAATAGGGGTGATAAATATAGAAGGATACCAAGTATCAGAGAGGTAGCCGTGTTAGTCTGTATCCACAAAAACAATGAGGAGTCCAGTGTCACCTTAAAGACTAACAGATTTATTTGGGTATAACCTTTTGTGGGTAAAAAACCCACTTCCCCATGCAGCTGAAGTGGGTTTTTTACCACGAAAGCTTATGCCCAAATAAATCTGTTAGTCTTTAAGGTGCCACCGGACTCCTCATTGGTTTTTATAGAAGGATAGGACATATCTTCCTGCCCTTAGCTCTATCATTTTCATCTTGTTCCCAGAATCTGGCAACAACCAGAAACTTTTGTTAGAGTATGAAAAATACCAGGAGCTGCAAGTGAAATCCCAGCGGATGCAGGAGGAGTACGAGAAGCAGCTACATGATATGGAGGAGACCAAGAACCAGGCCCTGGAGGAGCTGACAGAATATTATGAGGCGAAACTGCATGAGAAAACCACCTTGCTGGAGGAGGTATGAACTACATACCTGCCTTGGGCTGCTGACTGTATCCTGTTTCTAATTGTAGTAACACGTCTTCCAAAGCCAAGGGAGGTGTGCCTTCTGCACATAGGACTCTATCCCAGATTGCGGGGAAATGAGTGCACAGGAAGCAGGGGCTTCCTTATTGCTCTTCTGAGTTAGCTGGGGCATATGCCTTCAGTAAGTACCATTCTAAGGTAGTTGTCTGCCTGTGATATTTCTCTTCCTGCCTCTCCATTCATTTGGAAGGATGTGCCTTACGATCTCTATCTGTCTGCATGACTCTTATTCATAGAATTGTAGGACTGGAAGGGACCTTAAGAAGTCATCTAGTTCAATCCCCTCCACTCGTGGCAGGACTAAGTATTATCTAGACCATCCCTGACAGGTATTTGTCTAACCTGCTCTTAAAAACTTCCAATGATAGAGATTCCACAGCTTTCCTAGGCAATTTATTCCAGTGCTTAACCACCCTACCAGTTAGGAAGTTTTTCCTAATGTTTAACCTAAACCACCCTTGCTGCAATTTAAGCCCACTGCTGCTTGTCCTATCCTCAGAGGTTAACAAGAACTATTTTTCTCCGTCCTCTTTGTAACAATCTTTCAGGTACTTGAAAACTGTTATGTTCCCCTTCAGCCTTCTGTTCTCCAGACTAAACAAACCCAGTTTTTTTCAGTCTTCCCTCATAGGCCATGTTTTCTAGAACTTTAATACTTTTTGTTGCTCTTTTCTGGACTTTCTCCAATTTTATTCTTTTCCCCCTCTCTGCCAAATAATTTGACCTTTCTCCTTCTGTGTCAAGATTACTTGTTTTTCGTGCTTCTGAGAAGTCCCCACTTCATTGCTTGTCTGGGGAACTGTCCAGCATGGTTATAGGGAAAGTTATTTACCTAGAGTCTCCCATTCTCAAGATACTCACAGTGATGGGTTCCCCGCAGGGTGCCATCTGGAACTGGGGTACCACTGAGCCCACCTGACCCACCAGCATCGGTTCCCTTTACCCTGTACTGCTGTGACCAGCCTGCCAAGCCCTCTCCCAGGCTCCAGTCTGCACCTTCACCAGCACACACAGAGGTAGGGACACACCTAGCTGCAGAAACATACAGATGCTGTGATCTCCTCTGCCTGGGAAGGCTTCAGCTAAGGAACTGCCGAGATACACAAGTGTATACCCCCCTCTGGAGGGTAAACCCAAAATTATACCGTCTTGCGCTGTACAGAGAACTGTACAGCATAAGCACATGAAATTCGCCCTCTCCCTCAATGTGGAGAGGAAATATACAACAGCTTTTTACCCCAAGTTATAACTTCCACATGCTGGTTTGTGATAAAGCAAAAACAAATGTATTAACTACAAAAGATAGATTTTAAGTGATTATAAGGGATAGCAAACATATCAAAGCAGATTACCTAGTGTGACTAAGTGGGGATTTTCCCTTGTTATGTTGTATGTGAGTCTTACTGTTGAGCCTATGTGAGTTTTACTTTTTTGCATGTATAATATGTGACTCAGTTTCCCTGTGCTGCACCAATACCTCGAAGGTGGGAATAGGAGTGTGTGACTTTGGCTGAGACCTCTGGGGCAGGTGAGGCTGCTCCAACTGTCTACATATATGCTATGACCAGTGCTCTTCATAACCTGAGACCCAGGAGGGGAATGCAACCAGGTGACGACCAGGTGACTCTTGTCTTGGGAAGTAAGACAAAGGAAGGAGGAGGAGCAATGGGGGTGTCTGAGGTCGGGTCACTGGAAGATGGGCAGTCTGTTTGGGGGACTGGAAGAGGAGGAGTCCAGGCCATCTGGCCCAGGACTCCCCAAGATGGATTTGGCTGAAAGTCACTGATTTCTGTGCTAACAAGTTCTGTTCTACACTGTGTTCCTGTCAACTAATAAAACTTCCATTTTACGCTGGCTGAGAGTCACGTCTGACTATGGAGTTGGGGTGCAGGGCCCTCTGGCTTCCCCAGGAGCCCCGCCCAGGCGAACTCGCTGCGGGAAGCGTATGGTGTGGAAGGAGATGCTGAATGCTCCGAGATCAGACCCAGGAAGGTTGAAGCTGTGTAAGCTTCTTGCCCTGGCGACAGTATGCTCAGAGAGAGGAGGCATACTCCCCCAGAGTCCTGACTGGCTTCATATGGAGTAGTTCCAGAGCATTGGCCCGGTGGCTCCGTGACACCTAGCAAATAAACAAAAATGGAATCTAAGCTTAATATACTAAGAGATTGGATATGAGTAGAAAATTCTTACCCTAAATGATGGTTTAAGCCGGTTGCAGAGATTCTTAAGGGGCCAGCTGCCCTTGCTTGTAGCTTAAAAACCCTAGGTAATCCTCTCGCAGGCTAGAAACTCCTCCAGCCTGGGTCCAGCACTCTTTCCCCCCCACCCCACCCCCACTCCACCCCACCCCAGTTCAGTCCTTGTTCCTCGGGTGTTTCCAATAGTCTCCTTTGCGCGGGGAGTCAGTGAAGAACCTCAATGATGTCACTCCCTGCCTTAAATAGTTTTTGCATATGGCAGGAACCCTTTGTCTCCAGCTTGGTTCCCATGCCTAGTCAGTGGAAAAACATTGGTATTCCAAGATGGAGTCCAGTATCAGGTGATCTGGTCACATGACCCTATAGTGTCACAGCAGCCATGACTCGGATACTGTTTGTAGCATCCTCAGAAAGGCTCCCAGTGGGAGATAAACTTCTTCTAAGGCCTGTTTTCTCTATTGGCCCTTCCCAGCCAACCATCTAGACTGACTGCATTCTGCTTAATGGGCATTCCCCAGGTGTAAAATATTTGTAATACAGATACACAGTCAATATTCCTAACTTCAGATACAAACATGATACATGCATACAAATAGGATAATCAGATTCAGTAAATTATAACCTTTTCAATGATATCTCACATGCCTTATTTTGCACAAAATACATTATAATTATGCCATACTCATATCATATTACTATCATATTACTATTACTATGAAGAATATGGGGCATAATGCCACACCCACCTTAATAGAGCCCCACACTCAGACCTGTATACATGGGCTTGGTGGAAACTCCTACACTTCAAAGTTCTCGATCCCTGAACCCAGTAGTGAGTGTCTGTGCCTATGCTGCTAGAATGCTAAAAGTCTGCCCTCAGTGCTCCAGCTGTCACTCCCAGACTCTTTGTTAGTCCTTTTTTGTCCCTCTGTGGGATAGCCTCCCCTGCCCTTCTAGCTGGAACACATCCCTGCTCTTCCCAGTGGGAACTCCCCACAGCCTTACTGAGAGGTCTTCTTTACCAGGGGAGCATCCCTTATGCACTCTGGCACTCACTGTCCCCCTGGGTCCAGCTCTCCAGTATGCAGATATAAGTAGGTCTGTCATCAGGTGTTCGGCTGCATGTGTGTGTTCTCCCTGTGTGCTGTCCCAGCTCTGCGCAGACAGCTGGCACAGCAGACTTCGAGCATACCGCCCAATAAATCCACAGACTCGGTTTTCAGCGAAGGAACTTGGTGAGGGTTATTGCCAACGAGGCACGGTGCTAATGCCCGGGCTCAATTATTTCAGGTACACTAACACGTGTATGCCCATGACAACGGACCAGCTCAGTGAATGGCAGGACTTTCCATTCTCCCCTCAGCCAGACAAAGACATTGCCTCTGAGATACATCTTTATACACCAATACAAACAAGTTACGTATCGCCCCTGACGTATCAGGGTGCCACCCTCTGACGTATTAGGGTGCCACCCGTTGCCTTGTACCTGTAGGCTCGATCAAAACATCTCTATCTATCATGCTGTCATCCTGACCTTATCCTTAAGATGGGTCAGCATGTTCCTGTTATCTTTGGGGAATGTGTTTGGTATCGGGGTGTTCTGGTACCACCCTTCTGGAATGTGAGTGCTTTGTGCCTAGCAATGCTTAGGAATATATGTTTTTGTAATATTAGCCCTATACTTGCCAAAAGATCCGGGGCCTCTTGCTCACAACTTAACTTTGCTTTATATCAGCAAAGTTTTAACTACTCTAGCCCTGGCCTCAGGCCTCACACCAGGACACTGATACAAGGCCTTATGTTTCGGGCCCTCTTCCTACTACGCCCTCCAGTGTTCTCTTGTCTTCAGCCCTCTCCGACCCTCAACTCAGGCTTTCTGGCTTAGAGCAGGCACCTCTTTCTGCTGCTCTTCCTGCCTTCAGCTCTCTCAGGCCCATGGGTCTCTGGCTTGGGGAGGTCAGCCAGCAAATCCCACTTGCTCTGCCTGCCTTCAGCCTTCCCCCAGAAAACTTCTTCTGGGTTCTGACAGCTCTCATGTGCCCAGACTGACTGACCAGACAGCTCTCACTTGTATTCTTCCTGATTGACTCTTGCAGTCCTGACTCACCGAGTTTCTCTGCTCTCTGACTTTCCCTGATATTGTATAGATCCAGGTACAGGTCTGTCTCATCTTACGCTGGGGTTACGTTCCGCAGTCCGCGCCTAAAGCGAAAATCACCTATAGTCAAAATTACATTGAGTATAATGGCGGGCGGAATCGCCCGCACTACAGAAACAGTATTTAAATTGTTATTTTTCTCTTTTTTTTGTTTTTTGTTTTTTTGGTTTTGCCAACCGTGTAAAGCTGAAATCGCACATGTTAAATGCGCCTAAGATGCGACAGACCTGTACTTCCCTGCCCTCCTAATTGGTCAAACTAGGAGTACCTCTTGTGGCACAGAGGAGCTGGACCTATTTAATTTACAGGGGCCCACCACCCTGTGACAGTCTGTTAACAATTTTTTTAAAGAAATTTAATCATCTTGGAATTGAAATTTGTTTAAATAGTGTTAGTGCAAAGATCAGGGGTCCATTAAAGTGTGTGTGTATATATATATATATGCTCAGAGGAGAATGATAATTACAGATAAGTAAGTAGTTAACTCTTCTTCCCCATCGCCAATAGCTTCCACAGATTTCATGGACCCACTGCTACTATTCCCCAGGCCCCTCTGAGGAGAAACTGAACAAAATACAAAGTCTGATAGTTATGCTAGAGATCTTTGTCGTCCCACCTCTGTCTCCAATTTTCTTTTCCTGATTCCAGGCACAGGATGACGCCAGGCAGCAGCTTCGAGAGTTTGAAGAAACTAAGAAACAGATTGAAGAAGATGAAGATCGGGAAATCCAGGAAATCAAAATCAAGTATGAGAGACGACTTCGGGAAGAGAGAGAATCAAACCTGCGGCTGAAAGGAGAGACAGGAATCATGAGGAAAAAGGTAACTTCAGTTCTCTAAGGGGATCTGATTTGGCACCTGGAATACTAAGGCTGAGTTGAGTGTAGAATGTGTTCAATGAGAGTAATAGTCTATATCTAGACATGTATGGCATTTTACTGAGGCATGAAAGGGCAACTGCTCCTTTCTATAGTATAGCTTGGGAATCTTACAATATTAGGAGCAAAAAAAGAACCTATGTTCTGGTGTAACAGTGACTAGATTAAAGGGAGAAGAGAAGTTACAGGTTCCCCCGCCACAGGGGCAATGCAGAGCTTTTCCCTCTACTAAGTTTACTGATGTCTAGTACAGTTTGGGGCACTATATAAATAATTAATAACAATAATAGATAGTCCCATCTCTTGCAATTAAACTTTCTCATGCTTCTCAGGAGACTTTGCTACAATTTGATATTTATCTTACTGTCGGGAAAGTATTCCTGGTAATGAACCAAAATTTGTGCCTAGTTTTATCCCAGTTCCCTTAATTTTCACCCTTTTGTAGTAAACAATTCCTTTCCTTCCTTGGTGTTTATACTCTTCAGATATTTGTAGAGGGTTATGTTTGTCATCATCATAACACTTAAACAATTTTCAAGTAAATATGACTGCATTAGAATGACAAGCTATACAATTGTTGCCAAAGTCTAAGGAAAATTCATACCCTCTCAGATCTCTCTCAGGGGTAGGTACAAGTCAAGCAGGATAAGATTATGTACTGTATTTGAGGTTTGACCCCTTTCTTCCATTTGTCAGTACTGTCCTGATTACCATTCCTGATATAGTGACAGGTTGCTACACAGCATGGAGCCATCTCTGCCATCTTTCCTTTCTCCCAAGGTCAGGTAGTTTTTCCACATCACTCTCCAGTTCCCAGTAGTATAGAAAGTGTCTCTGTCTCCATCTCTTCTGTCACATTAGCTGCACAGTCGCTCCTCTCAGGGTTTAGACTGTACTTTGTGTGTTACAAATTCCACCTGTCGTTTGTGGTCACTGATTCTGTGCTTGGAGAGAGCCTGCATTTGAATCCAAGCACAGCCTTAGTATCTACTCTTCCTACCATCTGTGCTTCCTTCCACATTGCAATCTATCCACAGAACAGTCTCCTTTTCATATACTCCTAATGACCCCCTCTCTTCATTCATATTCCTCCATAAAAGCACACACACTGCTCCATAAAGCTTTCACCAGAATTTCCCAGGAAATCTGCAGTGCTTTGTGACTGCATCTTCACTGGGTGTAATTTATGTATCTGAGTTGAATTTCCTGTGTTTATACCAGAGGCACAATTTAAGCATTCATAAAAAAGAGAAAAGAAATAGCCTTTGCTCTTGTGAAGATCTGAAGATAAGCAGAGCATGATGTGGTTTTCCTGAGTCTGCAGATGGCTCAGTAGCCTCTCCTGTTTTCAGAACTTTGCCAAGAAGCACCAATGTGCAATTAGCAAGACTCTGGCCAGTTAGGGTATTTTTATAATGCAGTGAGAGATGTGATTGCAGTTTGGGTATACATACCCAGCTTTAATCTAGCTAGTGTGGCTAAAAATAACAATGAAGGTATGGTGGCATGGGCTTCAATTCAGACTGTACAAGCTCACCCAGAACCCTGGATATGTACTTGCATTTCTAGCTCATGCTGGGATCCATGCTACTGTGTCATCACTGCTATTTTTAGCTGCATTAGCTAAATTAATGCTAGCCCAAGTATGCCTACCTGTAACCTTGAAGTTGTCTTTAACTCCTCCCTCTGTCTCAACTCTGTGCATCCAAAACTTGCTGCCACCTTCTCCATAACATTTCTCACACCTAACCTTTTCTGCCTGTTCATGCCACTAAAACTCTTATGCAGAGTCATCATCCCATCTTGTTTACTGACATCTTCTCCTGTCTAGCTTCCCTGACATCCATCTTGCCCCTTCCGATCCATACAAAATGCAACTATTGAGATCATTGTCTTCCTTGCCTATTGCTCCTGGCTCCTCTCTTCTCTATTGTATCCACTCAAAGCTTCTTCTGACCTTCAAGGCTCTTCTTGTTACTTGTTTTCCCTCTTTGCTTTCTTCCATGCTGCCTCATCACATGAAATGCCCTTCCTGAACTCATTATTAAATTCATTACTCTCTCATCCTTCAGATCCCTTCTCATAACTCACTTCTGCCACATTGCCTACAAGAAATCAGCCAAAGTAGGATGGTTAAATTGAATGGCAGTTGGAGAAAGTTAGTATTTCTGTGTCTCTAGTTCAATAGCCTACAGAAGGAGATTGAAGAGCGCAGCAATGACATTGAGACAATGAGAATGGAACAGCAGAAGCTGCAAGGTGTCATTAAGTCATTAGAGAAGGATATTCTGGGACTGAAGAGAGAGATTCAAGAAAGAGATGAGACTATCCAAGACAAGGTGAGGCAGAGCTATGACAGTCTGAGTAGCTGAGTTTTGTCACCCTCCCCTCACTCAAACACTGCTATTGGTATTACAATTCTTTGTATTGTTGTAGCACTCAGAGACTCTAATTAGTATCTGGGTCCCATTGTGCTAAGCTCTGAAGAAACTTAAACAAGAACACAATCCCTGCCTTGAAGAAGGCCTAGAGATACGGACTCTGTGAGTATGTCTAAACAGCAAAGAAAGCAGCTGACCTGTGCCACCTGACTCGGGCTTGCAGGGCTGTGGGACTGTTTCATTGCTGTGTAGACTTCTGGGCTCAAGATGAAACCTGAGCTCTGGGACCCTCACACCCCACCCCCAGTCTGAGCCCAGAAGTCTACGCAACAATGAAACAGCCCCGCAGGCCCAACCCCGTGAGCCCGAGTCGACTAGCATGGGCCAGCCAAGGGTGTCTAGTTGCTAGTAGACACACTCTATGTTTCTTCCCTCCCCCCAGATCTTTCCTTGGGGATCTGTAGCTCAGGATTTTGAGCTACTTACCCCTTCCTTGGGTTTTGTAACTGATATCTATATTGTCATCCCCTCCCGCTTGTTCCTTGTCCCTCTCTGTGGGATTTGTGATTTAAGGTCTCAATCTCTATTTCCATTTCTCTGAGGAACTGTGGTTATAGTGTCTTCTCCCTCTCCCCCCCCCACAACATCCAGACATCACTCCAGGGATCTGGTTGAGAGGTCTGTGTCTGATTCTCACTGGCTTCCTGCTTTGAGTCTTTGAAGAGAGCACTGACTTGTATCTATGTTTGCTTGTCCCAGGAGAAGCGGATTTATGACCTAAAAAAGAAAAACCAGGAGCTGGAAAAGTTCAAGTTTGTACTGGATTATAAAATAAAGGAGCTGAAGAAGCAAATAGAACCCCGTGAGAATGATATCAAAGCAATGAAGGAGCAGATCCAGGAGGTGAGCAGTGCACTCTTCTGACCCCTGCCACCCAGCCCTCCCTCTTTTCAAAGGGATGATAGGGCAAATGTACTAGGAGACTGCACCACATTTGTCCTTTGATTTGCCTTCTTTAATGAGCATTAAGTATTGACTCACTCTTAATCCAAACTTGATTTCTTTGTTACCAATAAAATGACTTCTGCACATTGGCCATCCCTTCCCCTTTATACCAAGTCCTTGAGGTGACCTTCTTTTACATGGGAATTGCCCCAGTGGATCAGACCCAATCAGTGTGGGGTCCTGTTTCAAACAATGGTTAATGCCAAACTCTGCATAGGAGGGTGTAACTCATTTTCTTAATAAGACATCAAATTGTACAATACTAACCTATGGGAATTCTTATTCAAGATTTTATGTGAATGAATGTTTGACTTCCACTTACATCAGACTGTTAATCCCATTGTTTTCTTTCCAAACCTTCACTCTCACCACAGAAACTAGTCTCCAGTCCCCAGATGTTGAGGGTTTTTTTAAAGTTTTGATTAGAACTAAGACATTTAGGAAGTCACCTAAACTTTTGAAGCCTTTGGAGACCTTAGGCCTATATAGTTCTTCAAATGGCTTCTGCATATTTCCATGCTTGGGATGCAGCAGATTCATGCAGTTCAGATGGTGGAATTTAATTCATATGCTGGTTGGTGCTCTCATGCACCCCTCCCCCATCTGTTCCTGAACATTCTAGGGATTTAGCTATAATGAATAGCATGGCACTGCAACCACCTCCGTTCCTTCCCACCACCAGCTGCGACAGACCAGGAACAGCTCCAGAAAGAACCCCAGGCCCCTTTTATATAGTGTGCTTAGTGGTTAGCTAATAGTTTAAATCACTTTACTGTCGATATTTTAGTGTAGGTTTGTGGTTTTATTATTAAAGTGTTTGATGTTAGATTACTTTTAAATTATCTTTGGGACCAAGAGAGACGGTGGATCTAAAAGCAGAGAGATCAGGGTTCAGACAGCATGCCTCATGACCAGTGCCATATCTGTCATCAGATCAACACACTTGGTGCCTGACTTGTCTTGGAGAGTGACACTCACTAGGTGTTCTAGATATAGTGCTTTTACAAGAAGGACGAGAAAGGAGAGTCAGAACAAACTGAAGGCCATTCTGCTTCAGGAAGCCCTTGCAATAAAACCTGTCAGTGCTGAAAAGACAGGTGGCTCCAGAAAAAATCTTAGACCTGCTCCAGCATGCAGTAAAGACTCCAGACATCCTCTTTCAGCAGCAGACTTGTTCATTATACCAGATCCTCATGTACTGGACCCATTAGTTGAGGAAACAAGGAGAGAGCCACTATAGGCTCTGGCCATTCTGTTATCGTCTGCGATCCCTCAGGGTTGAGGATGATCTCTTTCACAGGTGGTTTTTTGTGTGTGTCCCCTTTGGTGACTGGAGGATTTTGATCCTTAAGCCACAAACTAATTGGCAAACATTGCAGGTCATGTTGGAAGACAGGGTTGGGCCATGATTGCTTCATAACAGTCATCTGTCCTTTCTTTTCTGAAATTTTTCTGGGACCAGGGCAAGGCAATTTTTCTCAAAAGTGATCATCCCTTCTCTGACACGTCTTTGCCAGTTAGCCCTGTCCTTGGCTACTGTCTCCCAGTGCGTGGTATCAATGTTACATCTTTTGATGTTTGTCTTAAGGGTGTCTTTAAAGCATTTCTTTTGGCCTCCCCATTTCCTTTCTCCTTTGGTAAGTTGGGTGTACAGTAATTGTTTTGGTAGGCATGCATCAGGCACGCGCACACAGGGCCTCAGTACTGAAGGTGTTGGCCTCTGTGAGGACACTGACGATAGTGCGGCAAGCCTCCCAGTTTAAGTTGAAGATCTTCCGGAGAAAGTGCTGGTGGTGGTGTTCCAGGTTTTTCAGATCTTTTCTGTAGGTCACCCAAGTCTCGCAGCCATAGAGGAGAGTTGGGATTACCATCGCTTTATAAACTGAAAGTCTAGTATATGTTCTAATGAGATTATTGAACACCTGTTGAGACAGTCT
The DNA here is from genome assembly GCF_013100865.1 of Trachemys scripta elegans. Taxonomy (NCBI): domain Eukaryota; kingdom Metazoa; phylum Chordata; order Testudines; family Emydidae; genus Trachemys; species Trachemys scripta. Next base: position 108,964,220 of record NC_048305.1, on the reverse strand, counting down.
GCCAAAGGCAAGGCTTGCCCAGCGGATTCTGTGCTGAATCTTGATGTCTATGTTTGCTCTCTGTGAGAGATGGCTGCGAAGGTAGGCAAAGTGTTCTATATTTTCCAGTTCTTCTCTGTCAGTGTAAATCATAGAATCATAGAATATCAGAGTTGGAAGGGACCTCAAGAGGTCATCTAGTCCAACCCCCTGCTCAAAGCAGGACCAGTTCCCAGCTAAATCATCCCAGCCAGGGCTTTGTCAAGCCGGGCCTTAAAAACCTCCAAGGAAGGAGACTCCACCACCTCCCTAGGTAACGCATTCCAGTGTTTCACCACCCTCCTAGTGAAATAGTTTTTCCTGATATCCAACCTGGACCTCCCCCACTGCAACTTGAGACCATTGCTCCTTGTTCTGTCATCTGCCACCACTGAGAACAGCCAAGCTCCATCCTCTTTGGAACCCCCCTTCAGGTAGTTGAAGGCTGCTATCAAATCCCCCCTCATTCTTCTCTTCTGGAGACTAAACAATCCCAGTTCCCTCAGCCTCTCCTCATAAGTCATGTGCTCCAGACCCCTAATCATTTTTGTTGCCCTCCGCTGGACTCTTTCCAATTTTTCCACATCCTTCTTGTAGTGTGGGGCCCAAAACTGGACACAGTATTCCAGATGAGGCCTCACCAATGTCGAATAAAGGGGAACGATCACGTTCCTCGATCTGCTGGCAATGCCCCTACTTATACAGCCCAAAATGCCGTTTGCCTTCTTGGCAACAAGAACACACTGTTGACTCATATCCAGCTTCTCGTCCACTGTGACCCCCTAGGTCCTTTTCTGCAGAACTGCTACCTAGCCATTCGGTCCCTAGTCTGTAGCAGTGCATGGAATTCTTCCGTCCTAAGTGCAGGACTCTGCACTTGTGCTTGTTGAACCTCATCAGGTTTTTTTCGGCCCAATCCTCTAATTTGTCTAGGTCCCTCTGTATCCGATCCCTACCCTCTAGTGTATCCACCATGCCTCCTAGTTTAGTGTCATCTGCAAACTTGCTGAGAGTGCAGTCCACACCATCCTCCAGATCATTAATAAAGATATTAAACAAAACCGGCCCCAGGACCGACCCTTGGGGCACTCCGCTTGAAACCGGCTGCCAACTAGACATGGAGCCATTGATCACTACCCATTGAGCCCGCTGATCTAGCCAGCTTTCTATTCACCTTACAGTCCATTCATCCAGCCCATACTTCTTTAACTTGGCGGCAAGAATACTGCGAGAGACCGTATCAAAAGCTTTGCTAAAGTCAAGGAATAACTCGTCCACTGCTTTCCCCCCACCCACAGAGCCAGTTATCTCATCACAGAAGGCAATTAGGTTAGTCAGGCACGACTTCCCCTTCATGAATCCATGCTGACTGTTCCTGATCACTTTCCTCTCCTCTAAATGTTTCATAATTGATTCCTTGAGGACCTGCTCCATGATTTTTCCAGGGACTGAGGTGAGGCTGACTGGCCTGTAGTTCCCTGGATCCTCCTTCTTCCCTTTTTTAAAGATGGGCACTACATTAGCCTTTTTCCAGTCATCTGGGACCTCCCCCGATCGCCATGAGTTTTCAAAAATAATGGCTAATGGCTCTGCAATCTCACCCGCCAACTCCTTTAGCACCCTCGGATGCAGCGCATCTGGCCCCATGGACTTGTGCACGTCCAGTTTTTCTAAATAGTCCCGAACCACTTCTTTCTCCACAGACGGTTGGTCACCTTCTCCCCATGCTGTACTGCCCAGTGCAGCAATCTGGGAGCTGACCTTGTGCGTGAAGACAGAGGCAAAAAAATCATTGAGTACATTAGCTTTTTCCACATCCTCGGTCACTAGGTTGCCTCCCTCATTCAGTAAGGGGCCCACACTTTCCTTGATTTTCTTCTTGTTGCTAACATACCTGAAGAAACCCTTCTTGTTACTCTTAACATCTCTTGCTAACTGCAACTCCAAGTGTGATTTGGCCTTCCTGATTTCACTCCTGCACGCCTGAGCAATATTTTTATACTCCTCCCTGGTCATTTGTCCAATCTTCCACTTCTTGTAAGCTTCTTTTTTGCGTTTAAGATCAGCAAGGATTTCACTGTTTAGCCAAGCTAGTCGTCTGCCATATTTACTATTCTTTCTACACATCGGGATGGTTTGGTCCTGCAACCTCAATAAGGATTCTTTAAAATACAGCCAGCTCTCCTGGACCCCTTTGCCCTTCATGTTATTCTCCCAGGGGATCCTGCCCATCTGTTCCCTGAGGGAGTCAAAGTCTGCTTTTCTGAAGTCCAGGGTCCGTATTCTGCTGCTCTCCTTTCTTCCTTGTGTCAGGATCCTGAACTCGACCATCTCATGGTCACTGCCTCCCAGGTTCCCATCCACTTTTGCTTCCCCTACTAGTTCTTCCCTGTTTGTGAGTAGCAGGTCAAGAAAAGCTTTGCCCCTAGTTGGTTCCTCCAGCACTTGCACCAGGAAATTGTCCCCTACACTTTCCAAAAATTTCCTGGATTGCCTGTGCACCGCTGTATTGCTCTCCCAGCAGATATCAGGGTGATTAAAGTCTCCCATGAGAACCAGGGCCTGCGATCTAGCAACTTCTGCTAGTTGCCAGAAGAAAGCCTCGTCCACCTCATCCCCCTGGTCTGGTGGTCTATAGCAGACTCCAACCACGACATCACCCTTGTTGCTCACACTTCTCAACTTTATCCAGAGACTCTCAGGTTTTTCTGCAGTTTCATACCGGAGCTCTGAGCAGTCATACTCCTCTCTTACATACAACGCAACTCCCCCACCTTTTCTGCCCTGCCTGTCCTTCCTGAACAGTAAAACTTCCTTGCCGAGACTGATGATTGACCGAGAGCTGGCTGGTGAAGAACTTTTGTTTTGCCAAAGTTCAGGGTTAGCCCTAGGCTTTTGTAAGCTTCAGAGAAGCAGTTAAGGGCTGTTTGTAGATCCTCCTTTGAGTGTAGAACTACAGCACAATCATCTGCGTACTGGAGTTCAGTTATTGGGTGAACCTACCAGGAGTACAAGGCTCCCAATGGCATTGCTATTGGGGTCTTTAATACATGCAAGCTTCTCCACCACGTTAAGATGGCAGCCCAAGGAGAAGCAATTCTGTTATAGTGCTCGCTCAGATTCATTATTCAGATCCAGTGCCTCCCATATATTCGGCTCCAATATGGCTGACTCTGGAAAGAGAGAGCTCTCCTTGAACAGAGCTGTGCCCTATGGAAAGGAGAAGATGAGTAGAAGAAAGTCAGCTGTTAACTTACCTGTCTTGTCCTAAAATACCATCCAGTTCCCCAGCTAGATATTTGTCTTCAGTTCCGGAACCTTTATTATCACCCATAATTTCTGTTTCAGATCCTAGATAAGAACAACAGTTGGAATCGTATCAGGGACCACCTGGTTCCAGTCTTCATCTGGGATTAAACTTTTGGGCTCTCAAACAGTCCCTGAGAACTCTTTGTACTACAGTGAACCATATCTGTACGTGGATTATTGGTTGGAGTGGGGGGGTGCCACCATAGTATAGACTACCTTTTTCTTGGAGTGGCCACTCTTGGGATATGCGCCGATTGATGTTGTTGAATGGTGTAGTCTTCTATTAATTATGCCTGTTAGAGTACTCACAAATCCCCACCCCATCTCTCAGCATTCAGGCACGTTTTGAGGGTGGGGCTATACGAACAGGCATGGCAGCAGTTCCTGCCTCAGTTCCAACTACTGACCATGTATGGATGTGAGCCTTCTTCAGAGTCAAGATCTTTACTCTTTTAATAATTATATAGTTAGTTGTTAATACTTTTAAATGTTAGTATTAGTATTACTGCTAGTTAGCAATGGCAGATTTGAAGATAAAAAAATACAGATTTAAAAGATATTTGTCGTGTCCTGCAGTTTTTCAGGCATCAGACACCTGTGCATGGTACGTAGGAGAAGGGCATCCGCTTCTCGTTGCACTGTCTGCAGGATTTTCACGCTGTGAGCTAGAAAGGAGCGGCAGAACAGACTCGAGGCCCTCTTTCTGCAAGAAGCCTTATCAGTTAAAACCTGTGGATCTGAGATTTCTAATGCTCCAGATAAGAGAGATAAGAGGCCTTAATAGGCTTCAGGACCTTCTGGTATCAGGAAACCTTCTACTTATAAAGCATCAACTTTGACACCAAGCTTCAGATCTAAAAAGACTGAGTGTTTGGTAACAAAACCCTTGGACCCATTTCTGATAAGGGTACAGACAGTAATTGAAACAGTCTTGGACAAAAGACAGTCTGTACCTGAGGCCTCTGCAGAACTGGGACCTTCAGTTCTGAGAAAAAAGAAGGCAAGACTAAACATCTTTTGGTGCTTGGCATTGTTTCTCATTCTGGGGATCCTTCAGATTATAAGTATGTGGATCTGCGATGCACCACAGAGTGAGTTCTAAAACAGATAGTATCATCAAATTACCCTCTTTTGCCTAGTTCCTAAGAAATTAGCAAATCCAGGTATTCCATAAGCACCAATACCATCTAATGTGGTTACCACACAGGTACATGTGTAACTGCGTTACTTGGGTCTTCTAGGTTCTTCGCTGAGACCAGAAGAAAGATGTTTGGATAAAGATCTGTCACAATGCTCTCCTTCTCACAAGTGACACACAGTTGTTTCCTCACCACATGAGTTTTTGATTGTTAACTCCATCTCCCAGGACACCTATAGGGTCACCTTGATGACCTGGTGTGTGTGTTGTCTTCCTGATTCCTGTTCCTGTTTTGTTTCCTGGTTCTTGATCCCTGAACTCAGTGTTCCTGTTCCTTTTTCTTTTGCGGGGAAAAGCTGCTTAGGACTTGCTGCTACATATCTGCTATTTGAACTGTTATGTTTTGTTCAGATTGTTGCTGACCTAACTGGTTCATGGTTATTACCTGTTTTGACTGACAACTTACCTGTGTGTCTTGCTTTGTTTGTTTGTTTGTTTGTTTGTTTGTTTGTTTGTTTGTTTGTTTTGGGGATTGCTGCTCTGGGATGTATCTATTCTGCAACCTGTACATCCTTCGATTGTTGAATTGATACGTTATTAGGAATTGTTTGAACTATGTGCAGCTTGTGCTGACTCTGAGGCTGCTAGGTTACCCTTGCTGCAGAACTGTGATAAAAGCTTGGCATTTGTATACCTTACAGACAGTGGGTGAAGCTGTATCCTCTGTGCTTTACAAAGGCATAGTCTGGACTGCATAGTTTTATATTGTTAAAGGCTCAGCTGTTAATGCTGTTCCATTATTGTTGTATGATCTGTGCTTACAGCTTGGTATTATATATGAATTTGCACAGGACACTTCAGGTGTGGTTATGTTGGCTAGAATAGAAGGGAATTCCCAAAGTATTGTTCAGAGACACCAGGATTTATTTAACGGAGACAGTGTGTGTTCTCTCTGTGTTAGCTTTGAATGCCAAGCCCTTTGCACCACCTGCATGTTGTTTACCCCCTTGCACTTGTGGACAAGAGCTGAGCAGAATTGCAGCACATGAAAGATAATGGTGGAGATGGAAGGGCCTACAGATTGAAGCTCACCCACAGTGATCTTGTATAAGTAGGATGGCAATCTTCAACCGCACACAGGTTTTAGGGCACTGTGATAGGCGGCACTCACCTCCTGAGTGCCCCCAGTGGCTGTTGCGGTACTGCAATCTTTTTCCGTTCCTGGTGCTCCCTGTAGGTTGCCAGCCTCACTAGGTCAGACTTCTATCCAGACTTCCATCCAAGTCACAGGGTCAAAAATGTACCCCTTCCAGGGTAGCAAAGAATTCACCAAACTGTCTGCCCTCACCAGAGTCTTCAGCCCCATCTCTGGGCCCTTTAAATCCAGCCTTTTGCTTGGGCTTCTGAAGGAATTTTGTACCCTTCTCGGGGCTTAGGCCACTTTGCCAGTGGCTGTTGGGAGAACCTGGGCCCACCCACTATTCTGAGTTCCAACTAGAGACCCTATAAACAGCAACCATGTATGGCTTCCTTTAATTAATTGCTGCTGCATTCCCTGGGCCTCTTCCCACCTGGTCCCTTTACCTTTGCCCATTACCTTAGGGCTAAAGTTCTCAAGTCCTCTCCCCCAGGTCCAGTAAATGCAGCCTGTAAAGCTCCTTTGGCCAGAGAGGAGCAGTGTTCCTCACCCTTCTGGTCCCAGCCAAGAACTGACTTGCTGAGGCCCTGCTGCTCCTCTTAGGTAGGGTGACCAGATCGCAAGAGTGAAATATCAGGACACATTGTGCGAGCGGGGGAGAGAAGAGAGTCACAGGTGCACAGCCCCGACCGGAGCCATGAGAGGAGGCGCACAACCCTAGGAAGCTGCAAGAGGGGTGTACGGCCCCTGCTGCAGCCCGCACCACAAGCCACAGGGCAAGTACTCAAGGACTCATGGCCCCAGCTCCAGACCCCAGCAGAAGCCACGGGGCCAGGGCTCCAGCTCCAGCCCCTGGCTGAAGCCACAGGACAGGGGCACAGGATCCTGGTTGCAAAGTCAGACTCCGTTGCAGGGCAGGGGAGCGAAGGGTCACAGTTCTAGCCCTGGCTCAGCCCCAGCCTCAGTCACAGAGGAGAGGCCCACAGTCCTGCCTTCAGCTGTCAGTGGCTGAAGCAAACCAAGTCCCAGAGGTCTGGAATTGGTGAGTGTCATGGTCCCCCTGACTAAATTATAGACTTAGCTGTAATCCATATTAAACATACAGATTTATTTGTACACTAAACACATAGGGGTAAAGGGCTGGGTTTTTTATTCAGTCAATAAATCAACTTCCCAATTTGCATACCTCTCAGACATGCCAGAAGTCTAGTACAAGATTTGGTTGTGATGGGGGACTTCAACTATCTGGATATATGTTGGGAAAATAACACAGCGGGGCACAGACTATCCAACAAATTCTTGGACTGCATTGGAGACAACTTTTTATTTCAGAAGGTTGAAAAAGCTACTAGGGGGGAAGCTGTTCTAGACTTGATTTTAACAAATAGGGAGGAACTCGTTGAGAATGTGAAAGTAGAAGGCAGCCTGGGTGAAAGTGATCATGAAATCATAGAGTTTTCAATTCTAAGGAAGGGTAGAAGGGAGAACAGCAAAATAGAGACAATGGATTTCAGGAAGGCAGATTTTGGGAAGCTCAGAGAGCTGATAGGTAAGGTCCCATGGGAATCAAGACTGAGGGGAAAAACAACTGAGGAGAGTTGGCAGTTTTTCAAAGGGACACTATTAAGGGCCCAAAAGCAAGCTATTCCGCTGGTTAGGAAAGATAGAAAATGTGGCAAAAGACCACCTTGGCTTAACCACGAGATCTTGCACGATCTAAAAAATAAAAAGGAGTCATATAAAAAATGGAAACTAGGACAGATTACAAAGGATGAATATAGGCAAACAACACAGGAATGCAGGGGCAAGATTAGAAAGGCAAAGGCACAAAATGAGCTCAAACTAGCTACGGGAATAAAAGGAAACAAGAAGACTTTTTATCAATACATTAGAAGCAAGAGGAAGACCAATGACAGGGTGTGACGTTATTGACATAAACTGGGACCATATAGATCATTGTTGCAACCAAAGTCCTGTAGTGGCACCCAAATCTTGTATAAAGGGGGTCAAATGGGGTGTCTAGGACAAGGTTATGGTTTACTGGTTATGATTATGCTGTCTATATGTGTGTATCAGTTTTGTAGTCGAAGTTATGAATATTGGCTCTATACTGTCTGTATGGCAAACTTATGCTATGCTTCTGGGTGACATCCCAGACAAGCTGAGATTAGCTCTGCCTAGCCTGCTTGATGGCCCATTAAGGACCATCAGCTATACAATGGACCCATTGAGAGAAGGCNAAAAATTGGGGTGGGGGTGGGGGGTAATATGTGCCTATATAAGAAAAAGCCTAAAAAATTGGGACTGTCCCTATAAAATTGGGACATCTGGTCACCCTACTGTGGAGAGCTGGCACTGGGGAGAGAGAGTGCATGTAGATAGCAGTGCAGATGGGGTGGATACATCGGTGTGAGTGGCACAGATGAGTGCAAGTGCTGGATATGTGCAAAAATGCATCTGTATGTGTGATGTCTTTTTGTGTTTGAGGGGACGTGTGACTGGTCAGCAAATTATAGCTGTGTAGTAAGCACATGTATGGCTTGATTACAGTGAGCGTATATTTGCAGCCCTTAAGCAGGGCCCACGCCCCCCCTCCCCCCGCCATTCTTTAGATAAATTAGACAGATTTCGCTGTCTCAATCGCTCCCCCAAACTTGTCCCCTCTACCCCTGATCACTGATGCTCTTCTTTGAAATCTCTTCAATTTGCAGGTACTCTTTGGGGGGGTTGTGGTTCCTGGAACTGAGCGCAGTATTTCAGGAGCAATTGTACCAGAGCCATATAGAGGAGAACTATTCCCGCCGTACTCTGGAACGATACTTCTGGGTGCAACCCCAAACCATGCTGGCTGATAATGCCATGAGATCATAGTGAAAACTCCTGTATGACCTGATCTGTTATCACACTCGGTCTCTCCCAGCTCTCTCCCTGCCACTGAACCACTCTGTGATGTTCTGCCACATTAATTACTTGCATGTATCCAGGCAAACTCTCATTTTGTTAGTCCCTGCCTGGGTCTAAGTGCTGTAGGTCCCTTTCTGTCATTTCTCCAGCCAGGGCCGGCTCCAGGCACCAGCTTGGCAATTCGGTGGACAGTCCCTCACTCCCGCTCGGAGCGAAGGACCTTCCGCCGAATTGCCGCCACAGATCGCGATCGCGCCTTTTTTTTTTTTTTTGGCTGCTTGGGGCGGCCAAAACCCTGGAGCCGGCCCTGTCTCCAGCCTGTCTGGCTCTTGCAGCTCTGGCCAGGTTAGGATCATCTGCACCTTTTATTAAGATGTTGTTTCCTCCCTCTTCTTCATCACTAATTAAGACAAGACCTAAAATCCACCCTTTGCAGGATCCCACCAGATATGGGGTGGGCAAACTTTTTGGCCCGAGGGCCACCTCAGGGTTGCGAAACTGTATGGAGGGCTAGGTAGGGAACGCTGTGCCTCCCCAAACAGCCTGGCCCCCGCCCCCTATCTGCCCCCTCCCACTTCCCGCCCCCTGACTACTCCCCTCAGAATCCCTGACCTAGCCAACCCGCCCCCCTTGTCCCCTGACCTCCCCCTTCCAGGACCCCCCCTCCCCTAACCGCCCCCTGAGACCCCACCCCCTATCCAACCCCCCGCTCCCTGTCCCCTGACTGCCCTCCGCTCCCCGCCCCCTTACCATGCCGCTCAGAGCAGCAGGAGCTCACAGCCCCGCCGCCCGGCCAGAGCCAGCCGCGCTGCCTGGCAGGAGTGGCGTGCCAGAACGCTGGCACGGCACGGCGAGCTGAGACTGCCGGGGAGGGGAGCGACAGCAGGGGAGGGGCCGGGGGCTAGCCCTCCCTGGCCGGGAGCTCAAGGGCCAGGCAGGACGGTCCTGTGGGCCGGATGTGGCCTGCGGGCCGTAGTTTGCCCACCTCTGCACCAGATGCTGCCTTCCCTTCATCCACCAATGTTCATCTGTCAAAAAAAGCCATTTTGTTAGTGTTTGCTAGCTTAGCACCCAGAGACCTCAGGTGAGATTAGGGTCCTGTTGTGCCAGATGCTGTATTTACTATAGTGAGACAGTCCAGGCCCCAAGAGCTTAGTCTGCATAGACACGACAAAGGGCAGGAAGGGAAACAGAGGCCCAGAGCAGCAATGACTTGCTCAAGGTCACACAGAGCTCATGACAGAGCCGGGAATAGAACTTGGCCATTTGTCTGGCAAGATCTATTATTTATAAAAACACTAACACTGCAGCTGAGCCGTAGCCGCATGTCTCTCTCCGGCTGCCTGTCTTTGCGTCGTCAGACCCCTCTGCTTATCATGGTTTGTGTGTGAATGCATGTGTGTGCATATGCCTTCCTGCCTGTGCATGGTTCTATCCCTCTGTATGTCTGTGTAGTTGCACCTATCTGTGTGCTTACGGGTCTGTGGCTCTGCACACCTTCATTCACGCCTGCATGAGCATTCAAGTCTGTGCCCCTGCTTGCGGCACCCAGTCTCTCCAGGCATGTGTCTGTGAAGCTCCCACTGGAGGTCGGGGCCATATAACAGCTTTACATTTTGCACGTGCACTAAGAACTGAACAGGCCACTCACAAAAGACAGTGAGAAGCTGTTTCCATGGACACATCTGACTTGGGGGGCAGGCATCCCTAAGTCAGCAACAGACCCCTCCTTGGGCATCAGTGTTACTGTGTCATTCACTTTGGGCTTTTCCCCCGTGTTGTGTGAATAGAAATATAATAAAGTGGTACTGAAACTGCGTGTTGCAGTCTGGGACTATGCGCTGGATTCCTGCATGAGAGGGCTGAGCCCAGGGGCTGTTCGCTGTCAGCCACCTTCTGCACCAGCGTCAGGCTGAATCAGAAGCACGAGCTGGGATGATTTATGGCCCAGTCTAGCGGGCTGCAGTTTAATCTGGCAGCGGTTTCAAGTTGATAAGCATGATAAAGGAAAGCCTGAATAGGGCGTGAAGGCCCTGTTGACAGACCTGTCTCCCATCTCCCTCAAACACACAGGTTTGTTACCCCCCACATGCTCCCTCCCCCTTTCATCTGTGTACATGCCCTCCTTCATGTAATGCAGACCTGTGTATATTGGGGTTCAGTGCCATTAACCTGGGCACACGCTACATGCACTTCATCCATAGCACCTTTCCCTGGTCCTCAAGGGAGCTCACAAGAACAATGCAAAGCAGCCCGTGCTCTTATATGTGATGGTAACTGTTCTATTTATACAGAAACCCTCATGGTTTCTGTATAAATAGGGTTTTCACCAAGAAGGTTCGTGGTGATTGGACGTCCAACATAGTGAATGTCAGTGAAAATTTGGTAGAATCAGAAGCTAAAAGAGGAAAAGAATAGGTTAAAAATTACTTAGACACGGTAGATGTCTTCAGGTAGGGTGACCAGATGAGAGACATGAAATATCAGGACACGGGCAGGGAGGGGGGGTGCCGCTGGCAGAGCACCAAAAAAACGAGAGCCGGCAGCGGAGCAAAAAAAAAAAAAAAGAGCCGAAGCATAGGAAAAATTGGTGGGGTCTGAGCACTCACCGGCAGCTCCCCATCACGCCCCCCCACCGCACCAGCTTACCTCCGCCTCCCCTGAACGGGCTGCCACATCTTGCTTCTCCCCCCTCCCTCCCAGCGCTTGCGCCACCATACAGCTGATTCGCGCATGCCTGGGAGGGTGGGGGGAGGAGGAGGAATGTGGCGTGCTTGGGGAAGAGGCAGGGCAAGGGTGGGGATCCAATGGGGCAGGGAGGGGGCAGGGGCGGGGCTGGGGCTGAGTTGGGGGCGGGGGAGGTATGAGCCCCCTCCGCCTGTGCACTGGAGTGCAAAATATCAGGACAATTTGTGTTCTGACCGAACATCAGTCGGGACACGGGACAAACAAGTAAATATCAGGACAGTCCCGATAGGGTGACCAGACGTCATGATTTTATCTTCATGTCACCAGGACCTGATGGAATGCATCCTAGAATACTCAAGGTGCTGACTGAGGAGATATCTGAGCCAGTAGCAATTATCTTTGAAAAGTCATGGAAGACGGGAGAGATTCTAGAAGACTGGACAAGGGCAAATATAGTGATAATCTATAAAAAGGGAAATAAGGACAATTTGAGGAATTACAGACCGGTCAGCTTAACTTCTGTACCCGGAAAGGTAATGGAGCAAATAATTAAGCAAATCAATTTGCAAACAACTAGAAGATAATAAGGTGATAAGTAACAGTCAGCATGGATTTGTCAAGAACAAATCATGCCAAACCAACCTGATAGCTTTCTTTGATAGGATAACAAGCCTTGTGGATGGGGGGAAGCGGTAGACATGGTATAGCTTGACTTTAGTAAAGCTTTTGATACTGTCTCACATGACCTTCTCATGAACAAACTAAGAAAATGCAACCTAGATGGAGCTACTGAAAGGTGAGTGCAAAACTAGTTGGAAAACAGTTCCCAGAGAATAGTTATCAGTGGTTCACAGTCATGCTGGAAGAGCATAACAAGTGGGGTCCTGCAGGGATCAGTTCTGGGTCCGGTTGTTACGAGGAGGAGGGAGAAAAATTGTTCTTCTTAACCTCTGAGGATAGGCAAAGAAGCAATGAGCTTAAATTGCAACAAAGGAGGTTTAGGTTGGACATCAAGAAAAACGTCCTGTCCGGGTGGTTAAACGCTGGAATAAATTGCCTACGGAGGTTGTTGACTCTCCATCATTAGAGATTTTTAAGAGCAGGTTAGACAAACACCTGTCAGGGATGGTCTAGATCAGGGGTCTCAAACACGCGGCCCGTGGGGCTCTTGCGTGTGGCCCGCCAAGCTCCCTGCGCCCTCCCCTGCCTGCCCCATGCTGCTCTCTGCAGCAGCTGGCAGCATGCCCCTTCGGGCCGGGGGCGGAGGGGGAAGGAGGCAGAGGGCTCCTGCATTGCCTCCTTCCAGGCACCACCCCCCGCAGCTCCGATTGGCCGGGAACAGGGAACTGCGGCCAATGGAAGCTTCGTGGGAGGTACTTAGAGGAGTGGCAAGAGCAGCACACGCACGGAACCCTGAGCTCCCCCAGGGACTGCAGGGACACGGTTCCAGCTGCTTCCTGGAACGGAGTGGCGTGGGGCCAGGGGCCAGGGCAGGCACGCAGGGAGCCTGCCCTGGCCCCAGTGAGCACCCCTGCCACCCCGGAACCACTCTAGGTAAGTGACACTGGGCTGGAGCTCGCACCCTGCACCCCAATTCCCTGCCCTGAGCCCCCTGCCACATCCCACCCCCCTCCTGCACCCCAACTCTCTGCCCTGAGCCACCTGCTGCATCCTACACCCCGACCCCGAGCCCCCTGCCACATCCCAACTCCCTGCCCTGAGCCACCTGCTGCACCCTGCACCCCGACCCCCTGCCGCACCCCTCAACCTCTTGCACCCCACACACCAACTCCCTGCCCTGAGCCCCCTGCCGCACCCTGCACACCTCCTGCCCGAGCCCCCTGCCACATCCCACACCCTTCCTGCACCCCAACCCCCTGCCCTGCCACATCCCGCACACCTCCTGCACCTCAACTCCGTCCTGAGCCCCCGCCACATCCTGCACCCCTCCTGCACCTCAACTCCCTGCCCTGAGCCCCCTGCCACATCCTGCACCTCAACTCCCTGTCCTGAGCCCCCTGCCACATCCCACACCCCTCCTGCACCCCAACCCCCTGCCCTGAGCCCCCGCCGCATCCCTCACCCCTCTTGCACCCCAACCCCCTGCCCTGAGTCACCTGCCACATCCCGCATACCTCCTGCACCTCAACTCCCTGTCCTGAGCCCCCGCCACATCCCGCACCCCTCCTGCACCCCAACCCCCTGCCCTGAGCCCCCTGCCACATCCTGCACCTCAACTCCCTGTCCTGAGCCCCCGCCACACCCTGCACCCTTTCTGCACTCCCTGGGGGCACCATTAGGGTGGGGACTTCGGGGAAGAGGTTGGAATGGGGCAGGGAAGGGGTGGAAAGAGGTGGGGCAGGTGCGGGCCCTAATGGAAGGGGTGGAGTGGGGGCGGGGTCAGAGGCAGCAAGGCGGGGGGGGTGTCAGTGATGTGGCCCTCGGGTCAATGCACTAATCCTCATGTGGCCCTCATGGTCATTTGCGTTTGAGACCCCTGGTCTAGATAATACCTAGCCCTGCCATGAGTGCCAGAGACTGGACTAGAGACCTCTCGAGGTCCCTTCCAGTTCTGTTCTTCTATGAATACCAGCCCTTTGCCTGAACCTCCGAGGCTGAGCCCTACCAGGGCATGTGTTGCCCCCAAGTGAGACTAGGCTACGGTTTTGTCACAGAGGTCATGGAATGCATCACTTGAGCCTGTGGTGCCTGGGAGCTGCAAAGTCCCCCCCACAGCCCATGGTGGCTGGGAACTGTGGGGGCCCCAAGCACCCAGCTGCTGCGGGGGGGAGGGGGTGCCCCAGAGCTCTGAGCCAGAGGCAGCTGGGATACCCCAAGCTGGGAGCCACAGAGAGCCCCGCAGCTCTGAGCTGTCATGCATATTTTTAGTAAATGTCACACATGGGCTTCTGTTAATTTTTCTTTATTGCCTGTGACCTGTCTGTACTTTTACTAAAAATATGCATGACAAAATCTTAGCCTTATTTATGATTGCACCTGTCCCATCATATGCATCAGCTGTACTGCAAACATACAGTACTGGGGCTAGAACTTGGGACCTCTGCAAATGAAAGCCTCTACCTGGTAAGCTAAAAAAACCTGTGGGCTGCTGCTGGGGCGGTACTTTGGTCAGCTCCTAGAGAACAGCAGTGCAAATATACATTATCCAGCATGTATGAGACATGATCCCACACACTCCCACCCCCTTTACTTTCTTCTTTCACATTTGCTTTTCCTGGAGCAGGCAACGTGCATGGATAAAATATCAGAGACTTGTTCTTTTGTGAGAGGGAGCTAGACTATTGCACACAATCTTCCATGGTGTTTATCCCAACTCTGTTCATTTCCAAAACAGCAGAGTTTTGGAAATGAATCCAGTGGAAGGAACAAAGTGGATTTTGGATTAAAGAGTTCATTTTTAACTTTCCTCAGGTCCCGATACAATCTCTGTCCACAGAGGTGTGAAAAATTCTCGAGGCCTCCTCACTGGCAAAGCAAGCACTTGTCTGTTCTCTGCATCAGAGCGCGCACAGTGACTACTCAAGGCTACTTATAAGTCACTTAGCCAATGCCTCCTTCATGGCAGCTAATACTCTGCTAGTGTTCCCAGAGGAAGCAGGAAGCAAGCTGAGGCTCTGCTGGCCAGAGAAAAGGGTTGTGCTACTCAAATCCCTTTCCATGTAACTTAGGTGTAAGAGGCTTGGGAATGCTAAGCCATAGCAGGAGGATCCAATGCTAAAAAAATAATCCCTTTAGTACATGAAGCATGGAATTTTGACTGTCTCAGCTGCTTCCTGGAATTAATTCTGGATGTGCTGCTTCTGAGATAGCTCCTGACTGCTCTCCTTGTGCCTCCTATGTTCCAAGAGGAGCAAAATCATGTTTTAATCTGCTAGGACCCCAAAAGAGCCTCTAGGACCCCAAAATGCCCCCATATGCCTCCTGATTATTTAGCTTGAGGAGTTAGGCACAGGACTGAATATGCTGATAATAAGTGGCTTGAGACATACAGGTATCTAAAAGGGTGTTTTACAGGTATCTAAAAGGGTGTCATAAGGAGGAGGGAGAGAACTTGTTCACCTTAGCCTCTAAGGATAGAACCAGAAACAATGGGTTTAAACTGCAGCAAGGGAGGTCTAGGTTGGACATTAGGAAAAAGTTCCTAACTATCAGGGTGGTTAAACACTGGAACAAATTGCCTAGGGAGGTTGTGGAATCTCCGTCTCTGGAGATATTTAAGAGTAGGTTAGATAAATGTCTATCAGGGATGGTCTAGACAGTATTTGGTCCTGCCATGCGGGCAGGGGACTGGACTCGATGACCTCTTGAGGTCCCTTCCAGTCCTAGAATCTATGAATCTATACAGGTAGTAAATGTTTCAACACTTCTACATTATCTTCAAAATGATCTTTAATTTTAAACTTGTCATTTTTTAAATTAGCAGATTTAGCCCAAATGCCCCTTAAAAGAAAGATATAAATTCAGAAATAAAGACCTAGTAATTTATTTTTAAAATATAAAAACATGAAAAAGCAAATTTGGAATTCAGCCTCATTACGTTAAAAGCAGGCACAAACCATACTATAAAAAAAAATCTAAACCCCCAAAGCCAGCCCTAAGGGAGCAGGCAGGCTGTCGAGAGTTACTATTCAACAAGCTTCAATGCCTGGCAGTTAATATGTTTAATTTGTCCAGACTTGCCCCACCCCCACCCCCCTGCATGGAAAAGACAGGCTAACCCTACATGCTAGCCTGGCTGCTCTGGCATGCAGGAGGGGAGGGATGTAGTCATCCATGGGTCTGAACATTGCTCCCTCCTAGCACTCAGTGATGCCCTGCCACCACATCTTTTGTGTGAAAGTGATTTGATTATTGTAACCCCAAGACCTATAATTTCAACCCACATAAACTGTGAGGTTTGACTTTTAGACCAGTTCTGTCTTTCCGGGGCAAGGGAAACAGCACACCTGCTGCCCTCCCTAGTTATGCTCTCCAGCAACGCCACCACCTCTCCCCAGGAGAGGGAGCACGGCCATTGAGAACAGTCCCTGGTTTTCTAGATTTGGTGTTTTATGTTGGCTTCACTCTGGCAAAACAGACTGGGGACCACCCATGTGTGGCAAAAGCCATTTTCCCACCAAACGCTGAGAAACATCAGACCTGTTCCTTGGGGGAGGAGGGCGATAGAAGGTAAATCTCATCTGTGCATGGAGCATTTCTTGTTCAAAAGTTCCAGAACTGTAGGTCTCCCCTGCTGCCACCTCCCGGCACTCAGCTGCAGCTCCCGTTCTCAGTCTGTCACTCTCCAAGTCTTTCTGACCTTTTTTAGTTTGTAAACTCACAAAGTAACATAGAAACTGCCTCAAGCTTTGGGGGAATTTTATACTTTTATACCAAGATAAACTTGGTAAGTTAAACTCATTCATTTCTCAGTGTGGCTGTTCCTCAGACTGCAGCTGTACCAGTCTGACTCTAGTCTAGTTGCAAGGAAAATTCCCTAGAGAACAGGTACTGGCATAGAGTTTTATGACTTGTGAACATACATCAGAAATGCTCTGCTTTTCTACATCCATTCAGTAAAGGAAACATCATCATCAATGGTCCAGAGAAGAAAACATGGCCCTGTGGTTAAGGCATTGGCTTAGGTCAGTAGAGATCTAAGTTCAGGTCTCTGACCTGCCTGTGTGACCTTCCTGTGGCCAGTCACTAAAGTTCCCTGTGCCAAGTACCCAACCAGTAAAAATCTTCAGTGTGGATCATCACCTGTCTGTAGTTGTACAGGACAAAATCAGAACTGACTGGATAACTGATGAGGGATGAGCTCCCCCACTCCTGGTTCTGCCTCCTGTAGCTACTGGCAGGGTGGTTGAATCCAGCTACTACTGAGAGAGAGAGAATTAAAACAAAACAAAGACAAACCTCAAAGAGGCAGTTTATCTCCTGCCTGGAATTACTGCATAAAAGGGCAGTGGCCTAGGTAGGGAAACCGTAAGCGGGACCATCTGTATCTGCCACCAACAGAGCAAGGAATGGCCAGTAAAACTGTATTAGGTGCACACCCTCCCACAGCACACGTCTCATCATCCCCTCCTCCCTTCCTTCATCAGGCAATCTGGTTGCCATCCCTTAGCTCCAGGGGATGTCAGGATTCTGCATGGAAGGGAGAAGGGAATCTCCCTCTCAGGAAGAAATTCCTTCTTGGACTAGGGAGCTCTTGGATGGTGCAAAAAGTGCCTTTACCTCAGAGGTCACCATCCTGTGAGCCCCAGGCAACAGTGGCAATATCCACTCTCAAAAGGGCAAATATAAGAGATGCCTGATAGTCAGAAGAGGTTTGCAGGACTCCTCATCTGACTCAGTGGAGGTGGTGATTGGGAACCTAAGGAGTAAAATTTTAAAAAGGGGGAAAGGGATCAAGAAATTTACCTCAGACAAGAGAAAACTGGCCAATTCTTCTGGAGATAGTCGTTTCTCATTCATCATGAGAGCTAGTGCTTCTGCACACAAGGTTCTCATACATGGAAAGAAAAAGCTTAAAAGAAAGAATTGTTTGTGGGTGTTCTTCATTATGATTAAAATAAATTAAATGACAATCTTGACAAACATCAAAAAAGAAAAAGAAGGTTGGAAAAATCTGTTCAATACAAGCCCAAGAGAGAAATAAAGAAGTCAAGAGGAAAGTCAGGATCTTCTTTACGGGAGGAAGGTGAACTCTCTCGATCTCAGAGCCTGAACAGCAGGATGAAACAAAGCAAGAGGATCTTTTTCCAATTACTTGAGAACACATTATGAATGGTGATTATATACCTGGGTATCCTGTCAGATGAGCCCATTAGAAAAGATTCTGAGGAGGAGGAAGAAAGGATAGATATAGAAATTACAAAAAATATTTTCCAACTGGTTCAAAATCTGAACCACACATTCCCGTTCATGACTTTTTGGAAAAGTGACTGAGGCTGAATAGGAGACATCAAAAGTCTACTAGATTGTCCAGGCATGCCAAAAAATTCTACAATGTGCACCACAGCAAAGCAGATTTTGTCTCTCGTCCCAAAATGGACAGAGCAGATTCAGCACTACTCACAGACACTGCTATCCAACGGAAAGGGGCTTTTTCCCAAAAGAACCCGACTGCAGAATAGAAATATCCCTGTGTAGTATGTCTGAGGCTGCATCTTCCTCTCTGAAAGTTTCTGCTGGGGCAACATGTTTTGCAAGAGCAGTACTAGTCTGGACTGACAAATCTGGCAACTAGATTACCAAAAAAGGCTAAGAAATCATTATGATTAGGTTTGGACTTAAAGAAAATCTCAATGGATTTAACTTGCATTGTCGATGCAACCAGGGATACTTTTATGTTTTCAGCGCGTGCCATGGCCTCCAACGTGGTGACCAGATGGCTCCTCTGGTTATGAGCCTGGAAGCACTATATACAAGCCAAAGTCATGTTAACAGCTTTGAAATATGTAGGAAGTTGGTTATTTGGGAAGCCATTAGACAGAGTGCTGGTGGAATTCTCAGATAAATCAAAAAAGAACTCACCTAACGCCAAATCCAGAAAAGGGGACAATCGTCCTTATTATAGGTCTACATATCTTTTTTGTAGCTACTCCTATAGGAACAAAAGAAGAAACTACAGCAAAGGCAAATGGAACAAATCCAAGCCTGTAAAGGGGAGAGACCATTCTTCCTGCCACACAAATTTCAGCACTGGAAGCAATGTCTGAATACAATCAAGAGAGTTCAGATGAGCAACACCTATGGGGGAGGAGAGACTATTAAAATTCAAGGACCAATGGCCTCTCTCCACATTGGACAGATGGGTCCTGAATGTGGTTCAACATGGGCACATCATAGAATTTTCAAAGATTCCAAATCATCATTTTCTCCCTTCTCCAGCATCAGCAAGAGGCAAAATATGCTAAAGACCACAGATCAGCTTCTGTAATTCCATGTAATAGAGTTCCTGAGGCAGAGATGTTCTCTGGCCACTACTTAATCTTGTTTCTGATAGCCAAAAGATCTGAGGAGGACAGAGTGGTGTTGGACTTAAAGCACCTGAACAAGTTCAGAAGAAAGACCAGATTTAAGATGGAGACTTTGAAGTCCATAGCAGTGGCCATCTGCCAAGGGGATTACTTTATATCAATTGATTTGAAGACCTATCTTCATGTGCCAATCCACTGGAAGCACAAGAGATTTCTGTGATTTGCTCATGGGACCAATGATGTTCCATACAAAGCACTGCCTTTCAGACTGTCATCCTCACAACGAGTGTTCATAAAAGTCCTCATTGTTCTGTTGGCTTTTCTCAGGCAAAAGGGGACACAGGAATACTCTTTCCTGGATGACATTCTAGGCAGAGCCCTGGCCAAAGAGGGGTCCACTCGAGCAACTTAGCCAATGATCCAAACATTGCAACAGCATGAACTTATTGTCAATTTCTAAGAGTGATCTTCAACCATCTCAGCACCGAGTCCATCTTGGAGTGTTGACAGAAAGATTTTGTGGGCTGTGTGTGTCAATCAGCCAAAAGACAGGACAAGATCAGATCAGCAATTACTCTCATGATGAGGTGCCTGAGGACGTCAGAACACTCATGAGAATGCCCATGAAGAATGATCAGGTCCTGCACAAGGATAGTTCCTTGGGAAAGAATGCACATGAGGATTCTTGAGTTTCCTGTTATCCCTTCCCTGCCATTTGCTGATTTTTTCAATCTCTGAAAGTGAACGTTCAGTCATAGAATCATAGAAGATTAGGGTTGGAAGAGACCTCAGGTCGTCATCTAATCCACCCCCCTGGCTCAAAGCAGGACCAACCCCAACTAAATCATCCCAGCCAGGGCTCTGTCAAACCACGCCTTATAAACCTCTAAGGATGGAGATTCTACCACCTCCCTAGGGAACCCATTCCAGTGCTTCACCACCCTCCTAGGGAAATAGTTTTTACTAATATCCAACCTAGACCTCCCGCACTGCAACTTGAGACCATTGCTCCTTGTTCTGTCATCTGAGAACAGCCAAGCTGCATCCTCTTTGGAACCCCCCTTCAGGTAGTTGAAGGCTACTATCAAATCTGCCCTCTCTCTTCTCTTCTGCAGACTAAATAAGCCCAGTTCCCTGAGCCTCTTCTCATAAGTCATGCGTCCCCTAATTATTTTTGCTGCCCTCCGCTGGACTCTCTCCAATTTATCCACATCCTTTCTGTAGTGGGGGGCCCAAAACTGGATGCAATACTCAGATGTAGTCTTACCAGTGCCAAATACAGGGGAATAAATCACTCCCCTTGATCTGCTGGCAATGCTCCTACTAATGCAGCCCAATATGGCATTAGCCTTCTTGGCAACAAGGGTACACTGTTGACTCACATCCAGTTTCTCGTCCATTGTAATTCCCAGGTCCTTTTTTGCAGACCTGCCGCTTAGTCAGTCCCCAGCCTCTAGCAGTGCATGGGATTCTTTTGTCCTAAGGGCAGGACTCTGCACTTGTCCTTGTTGAACCTCATCAGATTCCTTTTGGCCCAATCCTCCAATTTGTCTAGGTCACTCTGGACCCTATCCCTACCCTCCAGCATATCTACCTCTCCCCCCCAACTTAGTGCCCTCTGCAAACTTGTCGAGGGAGGGATAGCTCAGTGGTTTGAGCATTGGCGTGCTAAACCCAGGGTTGTGAGTTCAATCCTTGAGGGGGCCACTTAGGGATCTGGGGCAAAAATCAGTACTTGGTCCTGCTAGTGAAGGCAGGGGGCTGGACTCAATGACCTTTCAGGGTCCCGTCCAGCTCTATGAGATAGGTATGTCTCCATATAGTATTTATTATTAGGGTGCAATCCATCCCATCATCCATATTATTGACATTGACTCACCTCGGGGGCCCCTTGGCTTCCCATCTGGGAAGATTCTCACCTACCTGATGCCTACCTGGCTGTGAAGCTTGCATACATGTAATTAATCTTGACTTCTTTAAGACAGTTGCATGACATTTTGATTTTAAAAAATAGCATTATAGAATATCAGTAGTGCACACGTTACATGGATTAAGAACTGGCTGACAGATATCTAAATGTAATAGTCACTGAGGAATCATGATTGAATGGGAGGTGGTGGTGGTGGGGGGGGGGGGGGTTGAGAGAAATCTTCAGTGGTGTCCTGCAGATATCACTTCTAGGCCTGACATTATTTAACATTTTCATCAATGATCTGTAAGTAAATATAAAATCACTGCAGATAAAATTTGTGGATGACACAAAAATCTGTGAAGTGATAAACAATGACATGGCAGTCATACAGAATGATCTGGATCGCTTAGTAAACTGGGCCCATTCAAACAAAATGATTCTTAATACAGCCAAAGGCAACTTTATACATCTGCGAACAAGGAGTGCAGGCCATACCTACTGAATGGGACTGTATCCTGGAAAGCACTGACTCAGAGAAGTATTTAAGGGTCATAGGGAAGCAGCTCAAGAGGAGGCCCCAGTCTGACGCGCTGGCAAAAAGGGCTAATATGATCCATGAAGATATAAACTGAGGAATAATGAGTAGTAGAGATTTTTACCTCTGTATATGGCATTGGTGAGACCAGCACAAGAATATTGTCCAGTTCTGGTGTCCATATTATTTAAAATGTTGAAAAACCAGAGTGTGCAGTAAAGAGCCACAAAAACTATATAAGGGCTGGAGACGTACAGATCTTTTATAGTGAGACTTAACTAGCTGCATCTGTTTATCTTACTTCAAAGAAAATGTGAGTGGTGACTTGATTAGCATTTAACTACCTCCATAGGGAGAAAATATAGGGTGCTAAAGAGTTCTTTAGGAGAAAGGCGTAACAAGAAGTTGTCTATTTTCTCTACACCAGTCATGATTTTATAGACCTCAATCATATCTCCCCTTAGCCGTCTCTTTTCCAAGCTGAAAATTCCCAGTCTTATTAATCTCTCCTAATAAGGAAGCCGTTCCACACCACTAATAATTTTTGTTGCCCTTTTCTGAACCTTTTCCAATTCCAATATATCTTTTTTGAGATGGGTAGACCACACCTGCACACAATATTCAAGATGTGTGCATACCATGGATTTATATCGAGGCAACGTATTTTCTGTCCGATTATTTATCCCTTTCTTAATTATTCCCAGCATTCTGTTCGCTTTTTTGACTGCCACTGCACATTGAGTGGATGTTTGCAGAGAACTATTCACAATGACTCCAAGATCTCTTTCTTGAGTGGTAACAGCTAATTTAGACCCCATAATTTTATATGTATAGTTGGGATTATGCTTTCCAAAGTGCATTACTTTGCATTTATCAACATTAAATTTCATCTGCCATTTTGTTGCCCAGTCACCCAGTTTTGAGAGATCCTTTTGTAGCTCTTTGCAGTCTGCCTGGGTCTTAACTACCTTTAGTAATTTTGTATAATTTTGTATGCACGAATGTGAATACTAATGTGTGTGTGCGCATGAGTGCGTGAGAGAATGCATGTCTACATGATAGTGCCCGTGGCTAGGTCCCTGAGAATCCATGTAAGAGAGCACATTTGCCAGCAAGTGTTAAAACAAAGCTCAAAGACAAATGCCTGAATAGCTCCCACAGAGCTGCTCCGTAAGAGCCTGAACATTTCTTGCCAACACAGTGTAAGAAGCCTGTGGACGTGCTCTCCCATCCTGTCCCGCACACAGGGAAAGGCTCCAGCAAACATCCCTTATTTTCAGGCCACTGTAAGGAGTCAGTGCCAGAGTCATGCCCTGGACCCTTCGTGAGGCCTGCCACACCCATAATTGCACCAGACTTTATTAAAGCGAAACAAGAAGAAAATTTGGAAAACAGTTCATAAGGGAAAGCACAAGGCTCTATTAATTATCCAAATGCATAAAAGTGTTAGTGTAAAACAATCATTTCTGTTTGAACGTTAACAGTAGGATGAGCTGGAATGCAATAGGAATCTTTCGTCTCTATCCCTAAATATAAACAAAAGCGGAGACCTGCTCAAGCACTGACTCCTCTGCCCGGATTCAACAGGCTAAACAAAAAAGGAATGTAAAAGGCTGCATCACCTATTGAACTGAGGTGACTGCCACCTCCTTCCCAATGGATTCACTAACCAGTCCTTCGCTGCAGCAAGGCTGGGCGCTTTCTGCTTGGGATCTTTAGATACAGTTCTAGCCATTTTTACCTTTTCACACTTGTGGGGCTGGTCAGGTTCCCTGGATACTTCCAATGCTGAGACCAGAGGTTCCCACAGCCTCTGGCAGGTTTCAGGTTCCTTTGTGATGTTTGGTCATCCTGCTCAAGGAGGACTCTGACTTGTATGTGGGGGGGGATTGGGGGGGGGGAAGAAATTCAGTGCCTGGTTGGGTTAAGATGGCAAAGGGCATGCCAAGAGATAGAAGTAGGTCATTTTTCTGAACATTCCCTTAATCTGGGACACACTCCAGAACAGTGAAAGTGGAAGTCGGAGTTCTACCGGCTCACAGCGCTGATGCAGAGGTAAGGCAGGCAGGGGAAGAGATGTTACTTTAAAGTGAAACAGTTCAAAGGCACCTGTCATCCATCAATGACAACTACCAAATGAACATTAAGCAAAGGCATTTCCCTTCTGCCATTTCCTTAGAGCTGGCCATTATTCCCAGCTCTCCAGTTGTTCACCTCAGGTACTGATAGCACTGACTATAACATTGCAGTGTCCCCCCCACAAACTATCAGGTGAGCTGGGAGAGAGTAGAAAGTTTTGGCAATATGGATCTCATCTCAGTTAGTGAAAAATTATTTCTACCTCCAGCTCCCCTGGGCTCTGATCATTTTCAAAACCCTTGGAGCACAAAGATTCCTGCCCAGACATGTCTGTTCCACTGACACCCAGAGTCAGGGCTAAAGCTCTGTAACACATCTGGAAGTGACAGTACTAGTGGGATTACTCTGGCGCACTATTAACACAAGGTTTTGGGACCTGAGGTTACAGAACCAGCTACTTTGGGGGCACTCAGACCACATTCTCCTAGGGTGTAAACTAGAAGCAATAAATGTGAACGTAACCATCCTCTTGCACCAGGACAAGGCGCCCGTCATCGTCCACAGCAAGGACACGAGGTCTCTTCTGCTGACTTTGGTTGCTCAACACTACCTCCCCCGTCTCACCATCTGGGGAAAATTTAATCACCTTCAACTGATCGACCACAAAAATGTTACTGGACATGTCCACGCATACACTGAACGGCTTTGTCAGCAGTGAGTGTGAGGTTTTCAGCACGTTGAGGATCAGCCCAGACTTCCCAATGATGACAATCTGCTTCTTGATGAAATCTGAGACAATGAATTCCTCCTGGTAATTGACGGCAATGAAAAGGAACTTCCCCCCATGGTAACCTGTGGGTGCCACCCTGCCCATGCAGTGTCCTGAAGGGCTGTAAAGGGAGATGGAGCAGAGTGTGCCCTCACTCACGGCAATATAGGAGTCCTTATAGGAGGTGATAGCATAGGAAGACTCGGATCCCCTTAGCAGCAACTTGTGCAGAAACTTGCCCTCAAGGGTCAGGAAGAAGAGGAAGGAATCTGAAGAGCAAGCGAGGACGTCTCCACAGAGCGAAATGCCACAGAAGACACCGTCTGAATCTGGCAGAGGTATTGATTGCTGAAAGTGCCCACCAGCGCTGTACTGCTTTATCTCATCATTCTCCTGATCCAACAGGAGAATGCCACCAGCGTGAGGCAGAACAGCAATCCCTGTGATATTGGGCTTTACTTGGAAGCAGCACTGGTCTACCTCAAAAGTGCAGACACGCTTAGGCCTTTTACTGCGTCTGCTGCAACAAGAGAGGTTCTTGTTGGGAGTGTCAGGAGCACTCTCTTCAGAGCTTGGACAGGAGTCTTCTTCTAAGTTCACGGGCAAGAATGGGTCATCCTCAGACTCCTCACTGGGGGAAGCAGATGCCTCGCTATCTGGCTCAAAAACAATTCCCATGTCTCCTTCAGGCTGTTCCCTGGGAAACACTAGACTAAAGAGTGCTGCCTTGGACAGCATTTCCGGCTGATCCCAGGCTATGGCCAATTCAGGGATTTGGCCCTCTAGTTTCTGTGGGATATACGTCTGGAGCTCCTGAATCCGATTCCTTATCATGCCCTCCAGGTGTAAGATCTCATAGTCCTTTCCCACATAGAGGACCCTTTGAGAGAACTCCCTGGTGCTGATTGCTTTATCTCTTTGGCTCTGGAGCTCCTCTTTCACCAGGCGACAACTTTCCATTTGCTGAGTTAGAAAAGCAGACAACTCGCCCAGAATGGCTTCCTTCTGGGCCTGGAGATAGTAGATAAAGTCATCCACATATCTAGTGATCCTCTCCTTTATGTTCTCTCCTGATGTTTTCAACTTATCTACTGTCTCCTCCACAGCTTTTTCCTGCTCAGAGATGCATGTTATCGTTCCTGCCAGGCTGTCAATTAGCTGCTCAACAGAAGGCCTTTCCCGCTGCACAGCATTTGCCATAGAGACCACCTTGTGCTGAAAATGGTCTAGCATACGTCAGTCCCTGCAGATGGGAACGCTGCAGGTGTCACAGAAGAATCGCAGAGCTTCCTGCTGGTGGTCCTGGCAGCACAGCTCCTGAAGCAGCCTCATCTCAGCATCATATTCCCCAGCTAGAAACTCCTCAAGCTTCACCACCTTGTGATGAAGAGTGAGACGGGAGCAGCAATGGCCCTGAGTGCAGGACTGGCACAAGAAATCCTTGCAGTCTAGGCAACGGGCAGTGGCAGTCAAGATCTTCTGGGCATCTGAGCAAACTGTGCAGGCCAAGTCCCTGTTGTGTTTAATCTGGAATAACTCCAGGAGGCTGTTGATGAAGAAGTTGGTTTTCAGACTTGAGGCACCTCCTGGGACATCTGTTTGCAGCCGGCACTCAGGACACTTGAGGGCTCCGTCCCTCACTAGTGGTTCCAGGCAATGCTGGCAGTAACTGTGCAGACATGGAAGGATCTTTGGCACTGTGTAGAGATCATAGCAGATTTTACAGGTCAGGAAATCCTCCTTGATTAATTCTTGTAAGGACATAAAGGTTAGAGCCATTGTTCCATCCAAACAAGGCCTGGAAACAAAACAAAGAAGAGTCAAAATGCACTCATCTTATTTCTACACCCATCATCTGAGTTTCAGAGTAGCAGCCGTGTTAGTCTGTATCCGCAAAAAGAAGAACAGGAGTACTTGTGGCACCTTAGAGACTAACAAATTTATTAGAGCATAAGCTTTCATCCGAAGAAGTGGGCTGTAGTCCACGAAAGCTTATGCTCTAATAAATTTGTTAGTCTCTAAGGTGCCACAAGTACTCCTGTTCATCATCTGAGTGACAGTCCTGCTGAAGGCTGCAATCCCAAGAAAAAGACAGGCTGACACATGGGAGGAACAAGGAGAAAGAGAGAAGCAGATATATGGGTGAGAGGAGAGGGAGACAGGGTCACGGTCTGGCCTTCATCATATATCTGTCCTTGTGCATGCTTCTGTTTAGTTGGATGTGTATCTTTAGCGAGCACCTGTGGAAATTTTTGCTTCCTGACACTATGCAGAAATGTTTGAATCTATTCGCCCTGGGGACATAGGCAAGAAAGAGTTGAGCATCCAGGAATTTTATCCCCAAAATTACTAAAATGTATAGTCTAGACAGACACAAGGAATGGCAGGTGAGAGAACTACGCTAATTTAAGGAAGAATCTATCTGGGATCTGAGTTGGATCAGCTGACACACTGAAGTTCTCTAGGGCTCTGACCCAAATTACTTACTGAAGGAACTCATGTTTTTTATGAATTTTAGAACATACACCAAAGATTAGGCTATAACAAATTCTAACAAACCAATTATGGACAATACAATGCAATTATCATATTAAGGTCAGAAATAAGGTTCGTTAGCAGCAACATTGGCATTAAATCATCAGTTTAATCAAACCATCAAATTAACACAGCAAATAATCACTTTATCCCAAAACAGGAAGTTCAAGGAGTTAGGTAATTAATTTAGTTACAAACCACCGGAACTCTTACTCACAGCACCAACAAAAGTCTTTAGTTGGGTGAATATTTCAGTATAAAAACCAAATTGACCTACGTCTATAGCGCTCCCTCAGAAGCCAAGTAATGCTTTCCTCACAGAACTTCACTGTAAGGTACTGGTTTCTGGCACTTAGTGCTTTTTGCCAGTGGATGTAAAGTAAAAATGGGTCCACCTCTGCTGGAGACACTATTTCTTCAAAATCAGTAGTGAATCCTGTCTTGGTGTATCAGAGAGACCTGGGACAACTTAAAAACAGGCACATGAATTAATTTTATTTTGATTCATCACAAAATACTTAAATAACTTATGTCATGACAAAACATATGGTTAGTGTAAAAGGGTAGCAAGCCCATTTAAGGGCTAGAGGCCTGGGGCCAACCAACCCTAGTTACTAGACAGGCACATCTGAGCAGGGATCAGGTGATTCCCTTATGGGATGTGTGTGTGTGTCAGAGACTGCAGAGAGCAAGAGGCTCTTGAAGGAAACCCCTGACCATGCAGTAGGGTTTGAACCTCAGAGCCAGGGGCTGAAGAAAGCTGAGGGCCAGAGAGAGCAACCTCCACACCAGTAAAACAAACAAACAAAAAAACAACTCCTCCTCCTCCAGCCAGGTAGGTCCGAGAGTGGTCTGCCAAGGCAGGGAAGAGCTGCAGAGAACAGACTCAAGGGATAAAGAGAAGCCCCACAACTGAGTTTTGTTTTGTCTCTTATGTCAATTAATTAGACCCTGGGAGGAAGGGCATTACTGGGCAAAAAGCCCCTGTGGAGTTTATTTAAGAAGGCCCCTGAAAGGGGAAGTTGAAGCATGGCTGCTGCAGAGCTATCTCAGGCCACAAAGGGGCACTTGAGAGGCGGCCTGCCTGTGACAGTAAAATTAATGCTGCATTAAGCATCACTCAGTAGTAAAAAAAAAAAAAAAAATTAGGCTGAGCTCTGCTAGGGCTATTTCCAGGGCGCCCAGAGGATTCAAGTATCAGAGGGGTAGCCGTGTTAGTCTGAATCTGTAAAAAGCAACAGAGGGTCCTGTGGCACCTTTGAGACTAACAGAAGTACTGGGAGCATAAGCTTTCGTGGGTAAGAACCTCACTTCTTCAGATTCAGGGGACCTGGGGCAAAGCGGGGGAGCTGCGGCCAGCTCACCCAGCGGCAGTCTGGGTCTTCAACGGCATTTCGGCAGTGGGGGGCCCTTCAGTCGCTCCGCGTCTTTGGCAGCACTGAAGGACCCGCCGCCGAAAACCCAGAGCGACTGAAGGGGCCCCCGCTGCCAAGGACCCGGACCACCGTCAGGCCAGGGCTTGCGGGGCCGCTGCAGGGCCCAGGGCAAATTGCCCCACTTGCCCCGCCCCGGGCGGCCTTGACTATTTCTGCCCGTTTATCTGGCCATTTGCATGGGCACTTACCTGATCCATACACACACTGGCAGCAGTTAGGTGCACACACATGCAGACAGGCACATCTATTTCTAAATCTGGTCATTCAAGTTAAATTGTAAACTGTGTGTAGCAGGGATTGGGGCCACCGTGTGAGTCTATAGCCGTGGTTCTCAACCGGGAGCCCCAGCGCCCCCCCGCTGAAGCAGGGAGCCGCACTGAGAGCCCCCCACCCCATACACAGCCCCTAGCTACCCCCTGCCTGCACCCGGAGCGGTTTTCAAACTTTTTGAACGGAGTGCCCCCTTTGAGTTATAGTTCTTGGTTGTCCCCCCACAGCCCAGACAGGCTGGGTGGGTGAGTCGGGGGGGGCACTCGCGCTCCCTCCCTGAACCCTGCTGTGCAGCGCTGGCTCGAGCCCCCCCAGCCCTTGCCCCCCCCAAACAGAAGTACAATTATACCTCCGCCCAAGGGTCCCCCCCCAGCCCAGAGCCCCCCGACGGCCCTGGCGCTTTCACGGCCTGTCCGGGGGAGGGGGGGGGTCAGCGAGGAAAGGTTGAGACCCCCCCCCCCGTGTACAGCGCCTGCCAGGGCGGCACCTCGTCCCGAGGCAGCCTCCAGCAGGGCTGGAACGGGGCAATAACCAGCCCCGCGGGCCGGGGGGGCAGCGCGCGGAGCCCCCCCGGGCTGCCCAGCACCCGAGCCGCTTCCGGCCGGGGGGGGGCAAGGGACAGGCCGGGGCCCCGCCCCGCTCCCGCCAGCGCGACTCATCCGCCGCCGGCTCAGCACCACCGGGACACGGCCACTTCCGCTCCCGAACTGCGCAGGCGCAGCCAGCGGGGGCGTCATCGCCCTTCCGGGAGCCGCGTCACGTCCGCCCGCCGCCCCGGCAATGGCGGGAAGAGTTCGGGGGGGTGTGAGGGAGGATGGGAGGGAAGAAGGGAGGTGAGGGAGGTAGGGCAGGGGTGGGGGGGACTAGGGGCTGAGGGAGGAAGGCCAGGGGGTG